>NC_143551.1:41157500-41212500 GCF_054136105.1 Typopeltis vanoorti | reverse complement strand
AAGTATGCAAACAATTAAGTTTGCACCTGAAACAAAGTTAAGTCTAAAGATGATACAACACCAGGGCAACTCATTGTAAAGATGGGTAACCTTGGTATTTAGGGTCTAGCTACTCATTGAGGAGACCTCAAAAAAAGGTTGAAACCAGTCTGGGTAGTGACCCCACCCATAATGCATTGCAGTATACATCTTCTAGTGAGATGTGCTTTACATTATGGGAAAATACTAAGAATGGTGATCAGAGCTTTACCCACCTTTACAATGAGTTGCCCTGGTGTTGTATCATCTTTAGACTTGAACTTTGTTTCAGGCGCAAACTTAATTGTTTGCATACTTGGGATTAGGAGTTAAAATAACCAAGTTTATAAAATTACTTGGTTATCCTAATATACACATATATATATACATATAGAAAGTATTTTTACCTTGGGTATAATAAATGTTATATATATACATATTATATATATCTATATATATAACCAGACCAGTTAGCCAAGTTGACGGCATCTATCTCCAACCTACAAGATGTAAATTTGGAACTTTGTGAAATGGATATTTTGTGAATGTATTCAGAGGGCATGTTATTATTATTATGGGCTACTCCAAGTAGCCATTAGACTCATCAAGGGAGGGCCTAAACATTATGTCAAGAACTGTATAACATTTAAGCAATATCTATCATACTTTGCTTTGAACTCATTCAGTCATGGAATCTACAACAGATCTGTCAACCTATTTCACTCATTCACCACTCTCCAAGCAAAAAAAACCTAGTTCTAACAACCTTGCTAACTACTGTTGTGTCGGAAATAGCTGACCGAGTAAGTTGTGGGCACCCTCTCTCGTTGTCTACGTCATGCACTTAGCCGTAGGCCATTTGTTTCCGACCCAACATAGAGAGAAAAGAACTTAAGGAAAGGACATGCTTATACTTCCAAGAAAAGGGATGAGGGAGGACTGTACATATTATGATTCAAAGGTATGTCAACTCGACTAAAATTATTGTTGTAAAATAAGCTAAGGAAAACTGTGTTTTAGAACCAAAATTATTTTTGTAAAATAAGCTAAGGAAATCTGTGTTTTAGAACCATGTTAAACAGTTCAGAGTTAAAGTAACCAATTGGCTATAGCTAAGTGCATGACGTAGACAACGAGAGAGGGTGCCCACAAGGAAGATATAAGGAGCAGCACGTGGTTCAAACGCTCTCTTGTTTTTCTGTTCCTGCGTTCCCGTTTGAACCTGGATAACTGAGGAAGCTTGTCGCCAGTGGCCAGCAACAACCTTCCAGTTGCTGTTATAACTGAGTCGAACAAAGCTACCTGTGGAACGAAGCCAGATTTTCAATAAGGAGCCATTGGTGAACCACGCCAATGTAAAGTCAGCGAAGGACAACCTTCGAAGAAGAAATAAGTAAGTTGCAGTAGCCATAGAAGCAAGTGGCTAGTGAATACGGAAGTCTTGCCATATCCGAAATGAAAGCGTGGGGGAAGTCACGGAACCCCATTAGTAAAGACAAGATGGTAAATTACAACCTTTTTATCTATATTATATAATTGAAAACATAAAGAAAAGAAAAGGGGGCAAGGATTTGAAGAGCTCCATGCATTTGTTTGCTCATAGTGCCTTAGTGACTGTGTTGGACTAATTGTCTGTGTCAAGAAGACTCGTGCTATTCTAAATTTGTGCCGAAAAGGGAACATAGCTCTTGAACAGTTTGTTACAAAGAAGCTAATAGCTGTAGTATTGAATGTTAGCCTGACTTAAACTTAAAGTGTGGGGGCATAAAAACTTTACAGAGTTGAATTTTGTCTTCCATGTTAGAGTTTAAAATAGTGTGAATTTGATATGCCATGTGTAAACCTTACTTACAATTGTACATAGAAAATGAGTATTCATTAATTCTGTAAAGATGAATCGAGTTTGAGCTTAATTGTAATGCAGAGATATCTAGTTGAAATACTTAAGATTAGAGAATGAAATTTTGGATCACTTAATCTTAAAAAAAGGGGGGGATTCAGACTTTCAATTCTGAACAAGCGGGTAATTTAGTAATGAAGTTATTATTTCAAATATATTTAGAATGTCTAATCAAATGTGTATCTGTTCTAGTGTTATAATAAATGTATTCTTTTAAACCAAAGCTTATAAGTTCTGTTGTTCTGAGACTGACCTACCACTTATAAAAAAAA
The DNA here is from genome assembly GCF_054136105.1 of Typopeltis vanoorti. Lineage (NCBI taxonomy): Eukaryota > Metazoa > Arthropoda > Arachnida > Uropygi > Thelyphonidae > Typopeltis > Typopeltis vanoorti. The sequence continues at coordinate 41,210,310 of NC_143551.1, read as the reverse complement.
ACTTTAGGACCTGTGTGAGTGAGGAGAAACATTTCATGCAAGATAGAGGGGGGGGGGGGAGCCACGACTGCTCAACACATGATCCCTATGTTAACTAATGTTACCAAGATAATCAATTAAGTATCAGGAATTAGTTACCGGCTGGCGCAGTCATTCTAAAATAAATTTGTCAGAAACGAAATCTCTGATATGCAGGAATATAGGATAAATATAGTAGAAAATAAAGAATAGAAAGAAAGTACAAGTTATAACAAGGGCTAGATAAGAGATATAACAATAGCGCAGTCGACTTAGGAGCAAAAGTAAGGATAATATAAGATAGGGAACTTAAGGGTAGGAGGTATAATAAATAAAATATAGAATATAATAATAAGAAGAAAGAGAGAGAGAAACAGTAGTGAAACAGGAAACAATGAGACGTAACACTACACTCTTACTCAGTTTCTAAGGATGGCCCCTAGTTCTCCCACCACCAGACCTGTTCTGAAAAATTTCTTCTGACTTAATCTTGCAAAAACCCTTCAGTAATGTGTATGTCTCAATCATGTCACTCCTTTTCTGCCTATCAACCAGTTTCTGTAACCCATAAATCTTTATTCTGTTCTCATAAGGTTCATTCCATAGACTTGCTACCATCTTGGTCACTTGCCTCTAAATCCTCTCCACCTCTTCCTCATTGCCAAGAATCCCTGATGCCCAGATCTACCTACAGCAATCATGATGGGGTTTAACCAAAGCTTAATTAATTAAGAGGAACAATAACCTGTTTGTCTCTGCTTGTCAAAGTCTTCTTCAGTAACCAAGTAATCTGATGAGCTGTTTTAGCCACTTTTGCTATGTGCCCTTAAACTTTAACTCCCTATCCAATAACACTCCCAATTCTCTAACTTTGTCAATTTCCTGGAGTATAGTTCCACCAATGTGGTATACAGCTGGTAATCTTTTCACCCCAAATTGCATAACTTTACACTTTGACATTAATCTAACATCCATTCTTCAGACTGCCATTCTTCATCCATGCCCAAACTGATAGTCTATCCAAATCATCCTGCAAAATTTTATCATTATCTGTATTACTACATTTAACATCATCTGTATTACATCTTGCTCTACCTAACTTTGCATCATTGGCAAACAACTGAACAGTTCCTCTCAGATCCTATCCTATATCATTAATGTACAAATTAAACAGTAGTGGTCCAAGAACAGAACCCTGTATCATGCCACTAGTCACGGGACTTCTTTTGGACACTACTCCTGAAAATACTACTCTCTGATATCTCTTCATCAACCACTCTCTTATCCACTTCGCCAACCATATATCCATCCCAATGTGCTGCAGTTTACTGATTAGAATTCCAAGTGGTATCCTGTCAAAGGTTGTTGCAAAGTCCAGCAGTATCACTGTAAACCTGTTACTTTTATCCAACTCAGCTGTCATTGTATTATAAAACGTGAACAAGTTACTGAGGCATGACCTACCCTTCACTAAACCATGTTGTCCCTCATACAGTATCCCATTTCTATCCATCCATTACTGTATTTTGCTCTTGACCAACTTCTCCAATACTTGGACAACAACTCCTGATATGCTGATCAGTTGATAATTTGCTACATCAGTCTTGGAGCCTCCTTTATGCAATGAAGGAGGCTCCACTATTTTCCACTCTTTCCACTCCCTTGGGACAAACCCAGGTCATGCTTTCATCATATTTTCATCACCTGCTATACATTTACTACAAACATACGTTATCGGCAGACTAAGGAATTCTCTTCTAGAAATGAAACATAGAATTTTTTTTTTCAAACCATTTAAAGCCACCAGTAATCTGTTTGAAAAAAAAAAATATTCTATGTTTGGTCTCTAGAAGAGAATTCCTTAGTTTGCTCATAACTCTAATAAGGGGGATTTTCATCATTAGAATTCCAAGTTCCAAGTGATATTTGCAAAGTCCAGCAGTATCACTGTAAACCCGTTACCTTTATCCAACTCAGCTGTCATTGTATCATAAAACGTGAACAAGTTACTGAGGCATGACCTACCCTTCACTAAACCATGTTTAGTGAAGGGTATGTCAAAAAAAAAAAAAATTCTTTATATGCATCATACCAAACTTACTCAAAAGCAACCTCTCTTTCTGTATCCCTCTCTCTCTAACCAATTTTATCTGTGCTGGCTATCTGTGCAAAAGCAGTTGAAATTACCAGATGGTTTTTATCTTACATTTGATCATCTTATCTTGCTAATAATAATAAATATGCAGTTAAAAGAAATATCACATACTTAGCAGAAAGAATGAACATTTACCTTATACTGTTTCAAAAAAGTGAGCCACCTCTCTAAAGAATAAATCACAGCATGTCGTAGCTGGATAGACATGACAGCTGCTATGGTTTCATAAAACTTTTTAATCCTAACCAAAGAGCCTCCTGAATTCTTTGGAAGAAGAAAAGCCCAGTCATTTTTTTTTTGTATTAGTATTTGTGAGCAAGTTGGAAGCCATCTGTAAAGAATATAAAGAAATAATGAAATACATGAAAAAACAAATTATTTTTAACATTATATTTAGATAAATTATTTTTAAGTGAGAATATGAGGCTATCACTGAACTAACATCAAAACAGATGAAAACACTTTTAGTGTAGTTGAAAAAGTGATCAGTATCTGGCTATGAAAGAGTTGAGGAGAAGGAAAGCGCAGGTAAAGAATGGCCTGATTACTCAATTATTTCAGGAACAAGATGTGCAATAAATCAATACATATATGGAATTACTATGAAGAGAAAGTGAAGAGGTTAAGAGAGAAAGAGAGAACAGGAGTAGAATAAATGTAATATGGACAAACAAGAGAAATAAAGTAAAGAGCATTAGAAGTAGTTTTTTCTTGGATCATGGTGCAGTTTGGGATACAAAAAAATGTGAAACTGGAATGCAATTAGACATTTGCTGACTGAAATTAATAATTTCGAAGCAGACAATTCACCACCTCAAGCTATTATTATTATTATTATCTGACCTCTATGGAGTCAGAGACTAATTGTGTTATCAGAGGCACTTTAATAATAAGTCAGTGAAGATAAGGAATGAAATGACCTTGGAACAAGGATAGTCAAGTGCAATGAATGCAACAGTGACACTCTTCTTGGTGTCACTGTTGCTAATGCTGATGGGAAGATGGACACTGTGCTAAAATTTATGCATGATCACACCATCAGTTCTGTTGCAGTTAACCAGATTCTGTAGAACATTATCTTTCTATTCACCCTTCTTCAGTAAGCTTCATACCTTACATTTCATTTCTCACCACTGGTTTCTTTCTCCATTCTGACATTCACTCACCCAGCTAAACCCACCCATCAAAAGAAAAGTTAGGGTATTTAAAATGAGAACAGTGTCACCAGGAGTAATCAGAAAATAACTGAAGTGACATGGAAGAGCTTAGGCAAGAATTATTGAAAATGAAGAGTCAGGTTAAACGGAGGATGAAACTGAATGTTTAAAGAAGAGATCACCTGATGTAAATGAGAAGGAGGTTAACAGGAAGAGGCAGGTATCCAAAGATGATAGGGTGGCTTTATATGGTGATTCAATCGCTAAAGGTGTGGTAAATACAAGGCAGCACATCCAGAAAGTAAGGTCCCGTCAAGAATTTAAAAAAAACTGCTAGAGAAGGAAAAAAGTTTTATTATACACTAAAATAAGTACATATATACTTAATTTTTCTACATAGTTGCTATTGACTTCCATGCATTTTTGGTATCGTCACACCAGCTTCTACATACCTGTATCAGAAAACGTCTGCTGCTAGTGAGCTCAACCACTGAGTAATGTTGTTCTTCAGTTCCTCATCTTCTTCAAAGCACAGAGATGGGATCCATTGCTTCATATGCAAGAACAAAAGATAGTCACTGAACACAAGGTTGGGTATGTAGTGTAGGTTGTCAAAAAGTTTCCACCTGAAATTCTGAATTCACTGGATAATTCAAGATGGAGTGTGAACTCATGCACTGTCATCCAAAAGCATGATCCCTGATGACAACATTCCCATTTTTTGTTCTGAATTGCCAAATTCAGAGCAAAAATACACGTCAGCATTAATTGTAGTTCCTTGCTGAAGAAAATTGACCAGCAAGATCCCTTTTTGGTATCAGAAGATAATGATCATAATTTTCTTGACAAATGGTACCTGCTTGTTTGAATTTTTTTTTTTTTTTTTTTTTTTTTTTGCTTTTTGAAATGATGAGTGGCACTACTGCACTGATTGTTGTTTTGATGTAACCTCATCATCATCATCAAATTCCTGCCATGTACCCTCAAGGGGTGTACAGGATATGATAGTACTACATGAAAAAACTACATCATTACTAACTTCCTATCTACAATTTTCCTCCAAATCAGTCTGTTACTTGTCAAGACTCCAACATTATCAGATCTTATATTTCTATCATCTAAGGCACTTTGTACAGTATCAATCCATATCTTGGTCTTCCTCTGGGTCGTTTTCCTGCCAACCTGGCAGAGAACACTTGTTTTGCTAATCTTTTCTCTCCCATTCTATTTAAGTGACCATACCACCTGAGATTAGCTCTGCTAATGCATTCCTGGATGCCGACAATGTCAAGTTCTTTCCTTATATCGTCGTTTTTAATATGATATTGCCATTGATGCCATCTATTCACGCCTCTAATCTTTCTCAGGACTCTCATATCTGCGGTCTCTAGTATTTTACTTCTGACCCAGCTCTCAGATCCATAAGTTAAAACTGGTTTGAACACTGTCTTGTATACAGCTAATTTAGTGTTCTGACTAATTTCTCTCTTATTCCATATGAATTTATTCAATTGACTTCCCACCATACCAGCTTTGCTGATTCTGTTGTCTATTTCTATATTTAATTTACCATCTTCAGTAAAAATCATGCCTAAGTAGCTGAAATGTTTTACTTGTTCCACAGGTTCTCCATTCACAACACAATTGACATTTTCAATGAGTCTACCTATTTTCATTGTCTTTGTCTTTTTAATGCTGACCTTCATACCATATCTATGATGCAACCTTTATGTTCAAAATCCATGTTTCGTCACCAGTCAGAATACAAGAAAAAAAAGTTCATTTCCTTTATTTTCATAATACTCCAAAAATAGTTGAGCTGATTCAACTTGTTGCTGTTCATGTACATTGTCAGCATTTTTGGGATCCATCTGGCATGCAATTTCTTATACTTCAGCTTTTCTGTCGTAATTTCATGAATGGCTAAGTGTGAAACCTCCATGAATTCAAAAGAAAGTTCCGTAATTATGAAACAATGATTCTCACAAATTTTCATCTTACTCTTTCCACATAATTGTCTATTGCTGAGCACAGTGGCTAGACACTTGGCTAGCCACTGAGCTCTTCATCATGAACATTGTTGCACTCTTCTGTAAACAAATGACACCACTGTCTAACCTTACTGTCATTGATTACATCAGGCCATTAAACCTTACACAGTCATCGGTGAATTTCTGCAGCACCACTGTTTTCCACCAACAAAAATTGCATCATCCCACAAACCCTCACACAACTGGTAGAATTTTTATCATAGTACTCATTATAAATTAATCATAGAAGACAACAAACGATAATGCAGCAAAAGTAAAATGATCAACCAGTAGCTCAGGGTTTCTCAAACTATGTTCCACGGAAGGTGAATAGGTGTTCCGCGAGAAGTTCTAAAATTTGTCATTTTAGTTTTCTAAGCATTTTTCATGAATAAATATTTTATAGTAAAAATATTCTGAGGAGAATAATATTAATGAATATGTCGAAAGGCTCAGACCCAGAACACCTAATGACATCTGTGTATTGTTAATTTTCACACATCGAAACCTTTCGACATTTGGGAAAGGGAATACCGCTGTTTATGACGGGTCATAAAAATTGCCTGCAAGCCCATTACAACAATTGGTGTCATATCTTCTGTTCTCAAAACTGAAGGAAATGACATCTGTGTTGCAAATGTCAGTGACCAAGCAGCATATTTTTAAACATGGAAGTATTCATGAATTATCGTTAATTTTCACACACTGAAATCTTTCAACAATCGGGAAAGAGGATACTGCCGTTTATGACCAATCATAAAAATTGCCTGCAAGCCGATTACAACAATGGGTGGCATGTTCTCAAAACTGAACGAAATAACATCTGCGTTGCAAATATCAGTGACCATTCAGCAAGGAAGTATAAAGAAAATTTTTCCACTCATATTGAAGATCAAGGTAGTCTGTATCCGGTTCTCAAATCTATTACTACTGAATACTTTCTTCGCAAGTTCGTATTGCAGTATGTAAGTGCTTGTTCTGAAACCAGAGTGCCGTGATTTTTTTAAAAGTAATAGAAATACAGAGTTAAAATTAATATGAATAAGAGACAAGGCACTTTGTTATTTTGGTATTAAGAAATCTCTTATTGAAGGTGTTTGTGATGGAACATACAGTGAGTCATCCACCTCAAGCCCACAAAGATCTCCAGGATGTACAAAAGGAGGGGGAAACTACCAGCACACAGGAGAAAAAGTCTGCATTCACTCGTAAGTACTTATAATAATATTATAAATGTATTTGGTGATCAGAATGGGATATGCAATGAAAATCAGCACAAATTAATTTAATGATGTTTGCTTGAAGAAACTACGACATGCTACAACATTTCATTAGTCCAGTGATTGATAACTAATTTAAATGTAATTTATATTTGTCAACATGCCACACCGTATACATAAGTATACTAATACTCTTTATGATTATGTCATAATTAATTATTAATACTTATGTTAATGTATGAACTTTAAAAAAATTTGGAAAGGTATTTACGAGTAAATTTCTTGGGACCGGGCCCTCGGAAAAAAAAAAAAAAAATCAGCTAACGCCTTTTTATTCCCGTATATAGGGAGTAGGCGAGGCGACTTTAAAAAAAAAAAAATTCTTCTTACTCTTTTAACTAATTTTATAATTAATATCTGATTTATTTCAAACTGTTTAATTTTTGTTACTGAACATTTTATTAAATCATTCTTATTACAATTGCTTTTACATTATTTGATACGGTTTAGTACTTTTCTTACAAGTATTATTTTTCATATTTACTTTTGTGTCTTGCAGTCTTTTTTTACTATTTTGCATTATTCATTTACTTTTATATTATTCGACATTTCTTATTTATAATCTTATTGTTTTTCATACTAAAGTTACCTTGACAACACAATTCTATTTGTTTTTATTATAGCTCTGACAAATATTGGAATTTGAATATTATTGAAAAAATACCCATGGATTCTTGTTTAAAAACAGGAACTTTAACACACTTTAACACAGGAACTTCTGCTGACACATCTATTCATATGATTGGAGAAGATATGGAATTGCAAACTGTGGTTTCTTCAAACACTAATATTAAAGAACAAGAGGATATTAAATCCCACATAGTTTTAAAACCGAATAAGAAACTCAAAGATTGGAATCAGAGAGTTTCTTGCCGAATAAACACATTTCCTAGGAAATGTGTTTTTACATTATGGAAAATACCTAAGAATAGCGATCTGAACTTCTTCCTCCACCTTTGCAACGAGTTGCCCGGTACTGTACTACGTACTAGGATCACTTGCATTGGCTAACGCTAGTGTCGCCGATACTTTATAGTTTACTATATTCGGCAAGAAACTCTCTGATTCCAATCTTTGATTTCTTATTCGGTTTTAAAACTATGTGGGATTTAATATCCCCTTAATTTAAGTAATGTTTTCATTGCCGAAATGAAGCTTATTAGCTCTTTATACTTAAGTAAAAGAACAAGAGTCATCTAAGAACAGACCAAAACGGAAGTACCATGAAAGTTATTTAAATTATGGATTTACGTGTATTGGCAATACACATGCTCCTGATGTTTTGTGTAATAAAATACTTCTTTGGCTCCAGCTAAATTTCGTAGGCACTTCGAAATGAAACACACTGATTACAAAGGAAAAGATATACATTTTTTTAAGAGACGACGTGACTCACTAGAAAAATCTAAACTTTAAATGGCTACAATTGCTACAACTGAAAATGCAACAAAGGCGTCTTTTCGCGTGAGTTACCGCATTGCACTTCATGGTGAAGCTCATGCAATTGGTGAGACGCTCATTAAGCCTTGTGTGAAAGACATTGAATCATGCATGTTAAACGAGCAGGTTGCTAAAAAAATAGATGCAGTACAATTATCAAATGATACTGTTTCACGCCGCATCAAAGATCTTTCTGCTGACATAGAAAAAGAGCTAATTCATCGACTTAGACTTTGCAGTGAATATTCATTGCAAATGGATGAATCTACAGATGTCGCAGGACTCGTTGTATTACTAGTGTTTGTTCGTTACATATTTGATAAAGTATTGAAGAAGATTTACTCATGTACGAAATATCTACAAGAAAAAAACTACCGAGGAAGATATATTCAACTGTATTAATAATTATATTACAAAACAGGAAATCGGTTGGGAGAAGTGTATTGATATTTGTAGAGATGCTGCTCAAGCAATGGTAGGAAAAATGAAGGGAGTTGTAACACATATCCTGCAAGTAGCTACAAGAGCCACCAAAAGTCATTGTGTTTTGCATAGACAAGCACTAGTAACAAAAATAATTCCTACATATTTAAAAACTATTTTGGATGAAGCCGTAAAAATGATCAACTATGTAAAATCTCGACCACTTCAATTCGGATTATTTAAAATTTTGTGCGATGAAATAGGTAGTGCACATAACGCACTTTTATTACATACTGAAGTGAGATGGCTATCCAGAGCAAAAGCATTATTGAGGCTTTTTGAACTTTGTAGTGAGTTAATGGTCTTCTTGATGTCACATAATTTAGGACAAAATTTTATTGAATTATTAAGAAATTATTCATGGTTGATGAGTCTTGCATATCTGGCAGATATTTTTACAAAGTGCAATGAAATTAACTTATCATTACAAGGAAAGAATATTACAATTTTTAATACAATAGATAAAATTGCATCTTTTGATAGGAAGTTGCAATTCTGGATTTCTACAGTTGAACAGAATAATTTTGATTGTTTTCCCACCTTGCATGAATTTTTGACTGAAATAAATTCTAAAGTAAATGAAGAAGTATCTAACGTAATTTTAGAACACTTGCATGACTTACAATCAACCCTTTTGCAATATTTTCCAAAATCCAGTGAGGATAATTCCTGGGTTCTGAATCCATTTACAGTGACAGCTAAGCCAGCAGGCTTCAGCGCAAGTGACTATGAAAATCTAATTGACTTAATTAGTGACTCTGATTTAAAACAAAAATACAAGGAACTGCCAATAAATGATTTCTGGACAAGCGTGTCAAAACTAATTATTCTTGTTTTACTTCCTTTTACAACGACATATTTATGCGAGGCAGGATTTTCATATTATGCTGCAACTAAATCAAAGTCCAGGAACAGATTCGACGCTACACCAAATATTGTGCCTGATATCAAACGAATTTGTAATTCAAAGAGCCAAAAACATCAGAGTCATTAAGAACTTAATTTGCAATATACGTTTTACTATTTTTATGTGTTTTGTTTTTACTAATTAACATTTGACAATAAATGATTGTTTTTTCTTAACGCTTAGATTTACTCATTTATTTTATTTATATTATATTTACTTAACCTACAAAACCAGCACACAGGAGAAAAAGTCTGCATTCACTCGTAAGTACTTATAATATTATAAATTTTTGGTGATCAGAATGGGCTACATCAATGAAAATCAGCACAAATTAATTTAATAATGGTTTAATTGATGTGGAATTAATTAATAAATAATTAGTAATCATTAATTATTAATTAACAATTATTAATTGACAATAAAATAAGCTAAATTACCAATTAATTAATACATTACAAAATAACCAAGATGTTCTGTAAACATTTCAGGATTTGTGAAGTGTTCCGCCGTAGAAAAAGTTTGAGAAACCCTGCACTAGCTAATGATTCACTCTATGCTACCATGCATGCAAGATCCCTCTCCAAGATGTTATTTGGCAATAATTTCTGAATGAACTTTACTTTCTGAATATGCCTCATAATAAGGTGCATAAAGATATGTTTTCTAGGTAGTACAAAGAAACTAATATCAGATTCTTTGCACAGAAGGAAAGAATAGATATCAAAATTAGAGGGTTACCCAGTTGGAAGGTACTGCCATGAGTAGCCCTGTCTTCACCTTTGGCAAACTATTTTTTGAACCATCTGGAAGATAACTTGTTCTCATCCATTCATCTCCAACCCTCTCATTAGTTTCATTATGTTGATGTTTCTGCTGTTTGGCCTCATTCTGAAACTGAACTTACCACTTTCCTACAACAGATCAATAGCCTTCACCCACACATTCAATTCACCATACAAAAAGAAAAGGACACGCACACCCTCCGGTAATTTATCAACCAGTGTTTATTGAAAACCTATCTTTACTGGCAGACACATTCATCAAATGTCTGCTCATCACACCTCTCAAAAAATTGGCGTTTTTAATTAACAGAGCACATAAGGTGTGCTCCTCTCCCTCAAGCTTACAATAAGAATTTTTCACTATCAAAACGTTAATGGAATTTAATGGTTACAACCCTAATCAAATCCAGCAGATAAGTGACTATGTTCCAACATCTCAGGATTCTTCAACAGACCGCAGGATTCCAATCACTTATATTTCTGGCATCTCTGAACCAATTGGTAGAATTTTGAAGAAGTATCATCTCATTCCCACATATTTTCCTATCAACAAAATTTCTCATCTGTTGCCATCTACAAAAGAAAAACTGTCACCTCTATCATTAGCTGGTTTACCAGATATCTTGTGAATGTAATCTAACATACTTTGGGCAGAGAGGCCATTCTGTGGAAAAAAGAATTAATGAACATCAATATTATGTTGAATACACGAAACCGCAAAATTCTGGTCTGGCACAACATAGCATTGTATCCAGTGGGATGAAGCTCGTCTTCTCCATAGAAGCAGGTTTAAATATGAACGCCTTTTCAAAGAAAGTTGTGAAGCCCTTTTACATCGGCCAAATCTAAATTGGAACAATTACCTCTCTCCCAAAAGTTTGGGAGATTCTTATCTTATGTAACCATCAAAAATAGTTTTAATAATATTTTAATAATATTATTTATTAATATTAATTTCTAGTATGTAGCAACAGTTTTTAATTGGTACACCACCACTTTTGTATATACCTTGTATTCCCATTCCTTTGATTTGCTTGTTTCTACACACTTATGATGTACTCTTATTTTCAGTAAGAAATATCTGTACTTCCATTTCATTAAAGTTGATTACTGTAGTTATTGTGGGATTTATTGTTTAAAGCAAACAGAATGATGAAACAAGTTGTTATTGAGGAGGTACAAAACAGTTTGTAGTAGTGAACAAATGCATAAAGACTATAAACTGCAGATCTGAAAAGTCACTATAGTTAAAGAGGAAAAAGTAGAACACATGAAACAAGCTTAGCCAGTCAGATCAAAGATAATATAAGGAAAAAATTTCTGCTATATATAGCAAGCAATAGAAAAATAATTATGGAAGGTCAACACTGGTGAATAGTTATGGTAGCAGAGTAACCATAGCAAATGATATAGTGGAATTATTTAATGGACAATTCATCAGCGTATATCATACTGGTGTGAAAGATACTGTGCAACATTTAGAAGGGTGGTAAGTATTAGGATAATAAGACTGAGGGAATGAATGACATAATCGCCACATATTTGGCAAAACAGTTAACCATGCCCTTGACCTAGTTATTTAATGAATGTCTTGCAGTGGTAAAGGTTTCTAAGGAGTGAAAAGAAAGCAAAGCAGTACATCTCACACAAGCATTCTTCTAGGAGAGAAGTTTGCAATTATTGACTGGTCTATATAGCTGCAGTCATGGTCAAAGAGAAATTGGTTAGGAATAGAATACAGGATTGAGTTGATGGATATATGATTCTTTGTAATGGTCAGCAAGGGATTGTTAAGGGCAGGTGTTGTTTTAGCGATCTGTTTACATTTTGTGATAAGGTAAAGGATCCATTAGATAAGTGAGATTAGTATACAGTGACTTTCTTGGATGTTGCAAAAGCATTTGATAAATTACAAGGCCACAGAAGATGGGAGTGAATAACAGACTGATTAGTTAGATTTAGATTGAAGACTGGCTTTCTGAAAGACACCAGCAAGTTGTATATGATGAAGCAGTGTCTCAGAAAAGGAAGTTGACCAGTGATTGCCTCAGGGTTCAGTTTTTGGGTCCTTACTGTTTAATTTATTTGTTAATAATATATTGGATGGATGGGCAAATTCAGGGAAACTAGATTTGTTAGGAGGGGGGGGGGTAGAGATACAGTCCTTATGGAGGCAGTTGAATGTAAGAATGAATATAATATGCCAGAGCAAATAAGGACAACAAATCTGAGTGGGATAGTTAATATAAGGCATCAAGGTAGGGTTGGGGCTAATGGGGGTCTTAAATTCATGTACACTAATACTAGGAGTATTAGGAACAAGAAGGAAGAGTTTTTGGCCATGGTTAGCACTTCCAGACCACAGGTTATAGGTATTAGTGAAACATGGCTGACTGTAGATGATATAACTAGTGGGATTGAATGTGATTGGTATAGTGTGTTCAGGAATGACAGAGAGAATAAAATGGGGGGAGGAGTATTGTTGATGATAGCTGATGAGCTCCAGCCAAGGAGAATAGAAGTTGAATTGCAGGATAGAGAAAAGAGCACATTTGAGGCCATCTGGTGTGAGATTGTGGCTAGCAGAACTAAATATACAATTGGGTGCTGCTATAGACCAGGTGATGGAAAAGATGGTGGTGACAGTATGCACAAGCAAATAGAAGAAATGGGTGGAAGGAGGGTGATTATTATGGGAGATTTCAACTATGGTCGCATTGATTGGAGTGAGGAGAGGACACACGGGAGGAAGGAACTGGATTTTATGCGGTTATTAAGGGATAACTATCTGCGACAGCATGTAATGGAAAATACTAGGGGTCAGAGAGTGCTTGACCTAGTAATTACATCTGAGGATTTGGCTGTAACAAATATGACCACATTGCCACCAATCGGTGAGAGTGATCATAGGGTCTTAACTTGGGAGGTGGCTAAAGGTGTAGAATTTTCAATTAAGACAGGGTACATGTGGAATTATCGGGCTGGAAAGTATGACAAGCTTAGGAGTTTGATTGGTTCAGTGCCATGGCATGTACAACTGCAAGGACTAGAAGATGATGCATGAGAGGTAGTTAAGAAGTGCTTGCATGAAGCAATGGCTGACTGTATACCTAGAGTCCGAATAATAAATCAAGTAGGGGTTAAATGGATGAATAACACCATTAAGCTTGAGTTGCAAAAAAAGAAACAACTATGGAGGGAATTTAAGGAGAAGGGTGACCGGCAGGCACATGAACGGTATAAAGCGCAGGCCAGAAGGGTGACGAGTGTGGTAAGAAAAGCAAAAAAGGATTACGAAAGAACATTGGCCATGCAGGCTAAAGAGAATCCTAAACAGTTTTTTAGATATGTAGCAAGTAAAAGGAAAAATGTACATGGCAGATTGATTTTAAAGAATGCCGATGGTAGGGAGGTAACTGAATCAGTTGAGATAGTTGAATTACTGAGTGAGCACTTTGCAAAAGTATATCATCCAGGTGGTGACATTGCAGAAACGAATAAACCAGTAGATTATACGGGAATTGTGGTTAATGAAGTGGAGGTGAGTAGTCTATTGCATAACCTCAATGTCAATACATCTGTGGGATTGGATGGTATACCAGCTCGTGTTGTACGAGAAGCAGCTAAAGAATTGTCAGTACCCTTGACCATTTTGTTTAATTTGAGTCTCGGGTCTGGGTTAGTCCCGAGCGGGTGAAAAGAGGGGAAAATAGTTCCACTGCATAAAGGTGGTTCCAAGACTGCTGTTGTAAATTACCGACCGATTAGCATATCAGGAATCATTGTCAAGGTCTTAGAGAAATTAGTCAAGAGGAAAATACAAGATTGGATAGAAGAAAATGGGATACTGTATCGGGAACAGCATGGTTTTGTGAAGGGTAGGTCATGCCTCAGTAACTTGCTCACGTATTATAACACAGTGACGGCTGAACTGGATACGGGTAATGGATTTACGGTGATTCTACTGGACCTTGCCAAGGCCTTTGACAGGATTCCACATGGAATTCTAATCAGTAAATTGCAGCATATGGGAATGGACATAGGGTTGGTGAGATGGATAGGAGGGTGGTTGACGGAGAGATATCAGAGAGTGGTTTACTCGGGAGTAGAGTCCACAAGACGGCCTGTGACTAGTGGTGTGCCACAAGGATCTGTTCTTGGACCACTGCTGTTTAATTTGTTCATAAATGATATAGGAAATGGTCTGAGAGGAACAGTTCATTTGTTTGCGGATGATGCGAAGTTGGGTAGGGCAATAGTGAATGCAGATGACGTCAAAATTTTGCAGGATGATTTGGATAGATTGGATGTCAGGGCTAAGGAGAATGGATGTCAGTTTAATGTGGCAAAATGTAAGGTTATGCATTTTGGGGTGAAAAGATTGGCGGCAGTTTACTGCATTGGTGGAACCCTGCTCCAGGAAATTGATGAGGCATGAGATTTAGGAGTGTTGGTGGATGAGGAATTGAAATTTAGGGGACACATTGCAAAAGTGACCAAAACAGCTCATCAAATCACTTGGTTGCTGAAGAATACGTTGACAAGCAGAGACAAGCAGGTTATTGTTCCTCTCTATCGAGCCTTGATAAGACCCCATCTAGACTACTGTGCTCAGATTTGGTCACCTAGGTTTCTTCTTGATGGGGAGGAGGTGGAGAGGATCCAGAGGCGAGTGACCAAGATGATAGCAGGTCTGTGGAATGAACCGTATGAGAACAGGTTGAGGATTTGTGGGTTGCAAAAATTGGTTGATAGGCGGAGGAGGGGAGATATGATTGAGACATTCAAATTACTGAAGGGTTTCTATAAAATTAATTCAGAAGATATTTTTGAGAACAGGGCTGGTTGTGGGAGGACTAGGGGACATCCATGGAAACTGGGCAAAAGTGTAGTTAGTAAAGGTGTTAGAGCTGGGTTCTTTACTTTTAGAGTAGTGAATGAGTGGAATGCGCTCCCTGAGTCTGTGGTGGATGCTGTGACAGTGAATGAGTTTAAGGCGAGGTATGATAGATACTGTATGAATGTCAAATAGTTGTGATGAATATGATTTGGGGCCTCCCTCGATGAGTCTAATGACTCCCTGGAGTTGCCCGTAATAATAGTAATAATAATAGTAATATATCATGTGGATTGACTGGGGATCTTGAAATGTTTGCAGATGATGCATCATCATTCAGTTGCATCAGTCTTGGGACTGGTAGCTCAGCAGCAATTTCCTTCATTCTGCTCTGTCGGTGGCTTTCTTCTTAACCTCAAACCAATGCTGTCTTTGACTTGGTCAAGAAAGCTTTTCCTTGGTCTGCCTCTTCTTTTCCCCTCTATTTTGCCTTCAGTTATTCTTTTCACAAGTCCATCAGGTCGAAGTATATGTCCAAACCACCTATCCCTTCTAATTTTGATCGATTTAATTAGAGTTCTTGTTTCGTTTATCTCTCTCAGGACTTGTTGGTGTGATTTTTTTTCTGTCCATTTTATTTTGTTCATGCGGCGCCAGCACCACATTTCAAAAGCCTCCAATCTTCTTACATCTTCTCTGCCTAGAATCCAGGTTTCACATCCATACAGTGCAATGCTCCATATCAATATCTTTACTAATTTTTTTTTCAATTGTAGGTTGAGTTTTCCTGATAAAATGCTTTTCATCTTAGAGAATAGGGCTTTTGCGTTGTTTATTCTTGATCTTATGTCTTCTCTTGTTCTGCCACCTTCTGTTATTAGGCTTCCTAAATATTTAAATCTTTTTACTTGTGTTATTTATTTCCTGCTGATGTCTATATGCTCTATATTGATAGGGATTTTGCCTGTAACAATGATTTTAGTCTTAACTGTGTTGATTTTCATTTTAAATTTTTCAAGGTTATTATTTAGTAATTCTAGCATTGTTTTTAACATTCTTCTGTTTTCTGCTACAAGGGCTATGTCATCAGCAAATCTTATACACATGACTTGCTCAACATTTATCTTTATGCCACTATTTATTTTATCTTTAGTTTCCTGAATGGCCTTTTCAATATATAAATTAAATAAAAGTGGTGAAAGTATACATCCTTGTCTTACTCCATTCCTTATATTTATTATTTTCTCCTTATCATTGATTTTAATCCATCCATTTTGATTTTTGTAAATTTGATAAATTATTTTCCTATCCCTCAAATCTATGCCGATAATAGTTAGATAATTCAGGAGTATTTGCTGGTTTACTTTATCAAAGGCTTTCTCTAAGTCAAGGAAGCAAATGTAAATATTTTGATTAGGTCTAATCTTTTCTCTATTATTGTTCTTAAACAGAGTATTGCCTCTCTTGTTCTCCTTTATTCTTTCTGAATCCAAATTGGTTTTCATCCAATAGACAATCTATTTTTGAATAAATTCTATTTTGAATAAGTTTTAGCAGAATTTTGCTAACATGTGGGATTAAATCTATTGTTCTAAATTGGCTGCAATTGTTTGCATTATTCTTTTTTGGTATTGGTATTATGGTTGATTTCATAAACTCCTTTGGTATTTCTTCTCTATCATCTTCATCATCAAATTCATGCCATGTACTCTCAAGGGGTGTACAGAATATGATAGTACTACATGAAAAAAATTACATCATTACTAACTTCCTATCTAAAATTTTCCTCCAAATCAGTCTTTTACTTGTCAAGACTCCAACATTATCAGACCTTATATTTCTATCATCTAAGGCACTTTGGACCGTATCAATTCGCCTATATCTTGGTCTTCCTCTGGGTCGTTTTGCTGCCAACCTGGAAGAGAACACGTGTTTTGCTAACCTTTCTTCGCACATTCTGTTTAAGTGACCATACCACCTGAGATTAGCTCTGCTAACGAATTCCTGGATGTCAACAATGTCAAGTTCTTTCCTGATATCCTCGTTTTTAATATGATATTGCCATTGATGCCATCTGTTCATGCTTATAATTTTTCTCAGGAATCTCATATCTGCGGTCTCTAGTCTTTGGGCAAGTGTTTTACTTCTGACCCAGCTCTCAGATCCATAAGTTAAAACTAGTTTGAACACTGTCTTGTATACAGCTAATTTAGTGTTCCGACTAATTTCTCTCTTATTCCATATGAATTTATTCAATTGACTTCCCACCATACCAGCTTTGCTGATTCTGTTGTCTATTTCTATATTGAATTTACCATCTTCAATAAAAATCGTGCCTAAGTAGCTTAAATGTTTTACTTGTTCCACGACACAACACAGTTCCTCAACACAACACAGTTGACATTTTCAATGAATCTGCCTATTTTCATTGTCTTTGTCTTTTCATTGATGACCTTCATACCATATCTATTACAACAGTTATTCAATTTAGTCAGAGAATCTCGCAGACTTGTAGAGGATTTATTCAGAAGTATCTAAATAAAGCATCCACATAAAGCAAATAGTTGACATTAACATCTCCAATTTTGATATCATGTTTAATACCACTTTCCTTCATAATGTGATTCGTATAGATAATGAATAACAGAGGGGATAACGTACACCCTTGTCTCACACCAGATTTAACATTAAACCATCTTCCTGTACTTCCTGCAATTCTAACTGCTGACTTACAACTCAAATAAAGACTAAGTATTGATTGATATAATGCCCCATTGACACCATATAACTGTAGCATATTGAATAGCTTCTCTCTTGGCACCTTGTCATATACCTTTTCCAAATCGACAAAACTTAAATACAGATCTCTGTTATATTCCCATGCTTTCTCGACTATTTGTCGTAAAGTGAAGATCTGATCCTGACAGCCTCTATTTGGCCTGAATCCAGCTTGTTCTTCACCATCTCAAGTATACTTGCATAGATCTTGCCAGGAACAATCAGTAGGGAAATACCTCTGTAATTCTCGCATTCAGTTTTATTTCCCTTTTTATATATGGGTACTATGAGAGCTCTACTCCAATCATCGAGAATTCGTCCCTCTGTCCAGGATTTCTGAACTATGCGGTGCAGTCACTGTAAGACTCTTATACCACCATACTTCAGCATTTCTGGTCGAATATCATCTACTCCTGCTGCCTTTCCGCATTTCAAGCCTATGATGGCTTTTTCTACTTCAAGTATGGATATGTATTACTGACTGCATGCTTGGTCAGTGTTTTTTTACCACCGTGCTGTCATCACTGCTTGTTTCATTTTGCAATTTTTCGAAGTAATTACTCCATACTTCAAGGATATCTATTTCTCCTGTTTTCATGTCACCTTTATCATCTCTAACTCCTTTAACAGCACTCTTTCCTCCATTCCTAAGCTTCTTCAACAACCTCCAGAATGTTTTTCCACCTTCTTGATATTTATTTTCTATATAGATGCATTCAATAGCTATGCTTTCTATACCAGAGGACTGGTATTATGTGGATGCTTGGAGTGCGTTTGAGGAAAGAGAGGAATTATATGCGAGAGACCATTTACATTTGAATGAGGAAGGACGTAGGCATCTGGAGAGATTGCTGTTCTAAAAGAGTCAGTGTGTCCCAGGGAGGATGATAGCAGGGGTGGCCTCTTGTGGGAATGGATACTTGGGAGAAGGGAGATAATGTCAGGTAACACTGAGTCCAGTGGAGTCTAGAAGGGATAATGCTGGGTATAGAAACAATGGCATTTATATGCTTTATACAAATGCCAGAAGTATCCGGAATAAAGCAGAGGAATTGGTGGCGCAGATAGCATCAGCCTGGCAAAAAATTATTGGTATCACTGAGACGTGGTTGACAGAAGAGGATATAACAACAGGAATAGAAGTCGCTGGGTATAGCATTTTTCGTCAGGATGGGAGGGGAAAGCATGATGGTGGGGTACTGCTTATGATAAGTGATGACCTATATCCTCTAAGAGTGGAGGCTTTGGAAGGAAGTGAGACAAATGATTTTGGGAGCGTATGGTGTGAGGTAGAGGTAGACAAGATAGGATATTTAGTGGGGTGTTGCTACAGACCCAGGAGCACAGAGGATGGGGACCAGGAGATGTTTAGACAGCTAAGTGTGGCAAGTGCAAGAAGAATGATTGTTATGGGAGATTTTAACTACAATAGTATAAAAAGGAGAGAGGAAGATGCATGTAGCAATAGAGAAATGGAATTTCTAGAATTCTTGAGGGACAAATGTCTTAGGCAACATGTAACAGAGGGAACAAGAGGTTCAAGAGTTTTGGATTTGGTTATAGCATTAGAAGAGTTGATAATAACTGAGTTGACATCTCTCCCACCAGTTGGAGTGAGTGACCATATGGTTTTGACTTGGAAAATGAATAGACATGCAGGAGTATCAAAGAGACGGGAACTTATGTGGAATTATAATGCAGGTGATTATAATAGTCTTAGACGTCAACTTCGGGAAGTTTCATGGAGGGAGGAATTGGAAGGCCGGGATATCATTAGTGTGTGGGAAATTGTGAAAGAATATTTGTTAGCAGCAATGGTAAGTTGTATACCACGAGTGAAGAAGAGGACACAATTTGGAGTAAAGTGGATCACAAACAATATTAAACAGGAATTGCATGCGAAAAAGAGGCTATGGAAGAGAGACAGGAAGAGAAGATGCATGAAGAATATAAGACACAGGCCAGAAGAGTGACTAGTGTGGTAAGGAAAGCGAAACTGGAATATGAGAGGAGATTGGCCCTAAGATCCAAAGAAAATCCTAGGGAATTTTTTAGCTATGTGGCAAGTAGGAGGAGAAAGGACTGTGGAAGAATGATATTGTGGGATAAAAATGGGAATAGAGTGACTGATGCAAAGGACATAGTGGAATTGTTCAATGAACACTTTATTGGAGTATTTCATCCTAGAGGAGTCAGTTTTAATGCTAGAGAGATAGGGCTGGTTCGAGGTCTGGAGGTACAGGAGGAGAGTTGTTTCAGATACTGAGTACTCTGGATGTCAGTAAAGCTCTGTGACTGGATGGTATTTCACCCCGAGTTTTGAGAGAATGTGCTAGGGAATTGACAGTGCCTTTAACCTGGCTTTTCAATAAAAGTCTGGCTTTGGCAAAGGTGCCCAGGGAATGGAAGGAAGGTAAGACAGTGCCATTGCATAAGGGTGGTAACAGATTGGAAGTATCTAATTATAGGCCAGTCTGTGTGTCATCAGTAGTTATTAAGATCTTGGAGAAAGTAGTCAGGGACCGTATACAGCCCTGGGCAGATGAGGGTAATGTTATCTGTGAGATTCAACATGGATTTGTGAAAGGGCGCTCTTGTTTTAGCAATATACTAGCCTTTTATAATAAAGTTACAAGCACATTAGATGAGGGAAAGGCATATACTGCAATTTTCTTAGACTTAGCGAAGGCATTTGACAGGGTGCACATGATAAGCTGATATTTAAGTTGCAGCACATGGGTCTGGATGTCAAATTGGTCAACTGGATTCAGGATTGGCTGCCTGATAGGTATCAGAGAGTTGTGTATCGTGGTGCAGTTTCGAGGAGGCAGAGGACTACAAGTAGGGGTCCCACAGGGCTCAGTACTAGGACCTATATTGTTTAACCTTTATATCAATGACATTGCCAGTGGATTGCAAGGGGATAATCAGTTGTTTGCGGATGATGCAAGGTGGGAAGGATTATTAGTAATAGTGCAGATGTGGTAGCCCTGCAAGAGGATTTAAATAAGCTAGATAGATGGGCAAATGAATGGGGGTCAGTTTAATGCAGCAAAATGTAAGGTCTTGAGGTTTGGGAAACATCGATGGGATGCTGCATACTCTATGGGAGGAGTTATACTGGAGGAAGTATAGGAGGAAAGAGATCTGGGGTTGATGATTGATAGAAACCTGAAGTTTAGGGAACATATTACAAAGGTGGTAAAGGTAACACAGAGGATTGCTGCCATTATGAGAAGGACACTAACCTGCAGAGATAAGAGGGTTATCATTCTGTTGTATAAGTCTCTGATCAGACCACATTTGGTCTATTGTTCTCAGATTTGGTCCCCAGGATTTGAAGGGGATAAATTAACTGTGGAAAGGATACAAAGACTGATGACAAAGATGGTTTCAGGACTGTACAAGGATAGTTATGAGGATCGGCTGAGGGAATGTGGACTGCAGAGTTTGGTTGATAGAAGAAGGAGAGGTGATATGATTGAGACTTTTAAACTGTTGAGAGGTGGTTACAGGGTTGACACTGGGGAGTTCTTTCGCTTGGTTGAACAGCGGGAAGGAGTGATGACAAGAGGCCATCTACTTGAGACTGCCTTCCATTCAAGAAGATTAGCCTCGTATTTTGTGTTGAATACTATGGCTACGCCTTGTTTTCCTTGATTGTCATTTCCTGAATATAACATTTTGTATTTATTGCTCAGAAAGATCTCACCAGTTTTAGTCTTTTTTGTTTCAGTCACCCCTATTATGTCGATCTGGTACTTATCTAATTCCTCAGCTAGCTCCATTTCTTTGCCATTCAGGCTTCTTATGTTGATAGTACCAATCTTTAACTCTGGTGATGTTGAGTTGGGGTTTGTTTTTAAATTTGTTCCAGTAGCTGACTTTTCGCTGTTCACCCTGGTTCCCTGGCAAAAACAACGGGGGCCTTGTTTAACTGGGTGACACCCCAGCCAGCATGAAATTTTGTCATGTTGTACCATCATTTTTTATTTTGGTTTAACCAATAAGAATACAATTTGGTCGGCTAAATCCCAAATTGCCAGCCCATCCTCATTCGTTCAGTATCCAAGTAGATACCCAACAGGGTGTACCTAGAGAAGGTGAGGATTGGACATTAGGTCAGAAGCCTTAGTCGGTTCTCCACATTCCTTTAAAGGCTACGTGGAGGTCTCCTCTCAGTTATACAGCTTTGACTCTTAAGCACCCCCTCTATCATAGATTTGAGCTATTAATTGACAGAGTAAGGTTTTTGTCTCATCACCTAGATTTTGTAGCAGTTCTATAGGAATATTGTCTACACCTGGACTTTTTCCCTTACTCATTTCGGACAGTGCTTTATCAAATTCTTCTCGCATTATTGTGGGTCCTAGATTATCTTCATTTTGATTTTCTATGCTGATATCAGCATCAAGCTCGTTGCCATTATAGAGATTTTCAAGATAATTCTTCCATTCCATTAATATATCCTCAGATTCTATTAGTAATTTTCCATTTTCATCTTTGATATCATTGTTTTCGCAGTTCTTATTAAATTTGAAAGTTAGTTTGTTAATTTCTTTATAGGCTTTCTCTATGTTTTCTTTTTTAAATAATTCATCTATGTTATTACACTGTTCTTCCATTTATTCTTTTTTGGCTTGTCTACATTTTCTCATAATTTGATTTTTAAGATATTTGGCCACATCTTCTTCTTTAACAGCATTTTTATATTTTCTTCTTTCATCCATAAGGCCAAGTATTTCATCTGTTATCCAATGTTTTCTTTTTTCTTTTTCTGCATTTTTCAATAATTGATTTGATGAATTTGTAATTAACTCTTTAATCATATTCCATTAGTTTTCAATATTATTCTGACTATTTAAGTTTTCTGGAATGTTATGATCAGTTGCCTCTTGGTATCCTCTCTTTACTTCTTTACTCTTTAATTTTTCAAGGTTCCATCTTATTGGTTTGTATCTTTGGATTTATTTCCTTTGTTTCAGTTCTGTTTTCATTAAGACAAGGTTATGGTCACTACTAATGTCAGCACCTGGATAGCTTTTGCAATTTTTTATTTGGTTTCTGTATCTTTTCTTGACCAATATATCTATTTGAATCACCAGGCACTTTCCATGTGTATCTTCTTCTTTTTGGAACTTGAAATAGTGTATTTGCTATAACTAACTGTTTTTGTGTACAAAATTCTATTAATTGCTTTCCTCTTTCATTCCTACGTCCAAGACCAAATCTTCCTGAAACATTATCATTGCTCTCTTCTCCCACTATAGCATTCCAATCTCCCATTATTATCATATTGTCTCTGTCTTTAAAGCTGCTCCAGATTTCTTCTATTTGTTCATAAATTTCTTCTATTTCTTCATCGCTATGTTGTGATGTTGGCATGTAGACCATTATAATATTAAGGTTTACTGGTTCATTTTGAATGCTTATCGCCATGATTCTGTCAGTATAATTAATTATTGTAGTGATTAACTTTCCAACTTTTTTATGAAGCATTATTTCAACACCATACTCACCCTTCTTTTGTCTTGAATATATTATCCGAAATTCTCCACTCCAGAAATCACCCTGTCCCTCCCATCTTGTCTCACTAATGCCCAGAATGTCTATTTCAAGTCTTTCCATTTCTTTTTTCACATTTTCTATTTTACCTGGTTCTAGCACTGTTCTTGCATTCCATGTTCCAATATTCAGAAGATGATGCATAGTTAGGTAAAATTTTCAAAAGTAGTGCTGATACTAATTCTCTACAGAAAAATTTGAATAGACTTTTAGCTTGGTCAGATGAATGGGGTTGTGGTTTTAATGTTAATAAATGCAAAGTGTTACACTTTTGGGTGCAGAAATATAAGGGTATGTACTGCACAGTGGCGCACTCAGGATTTAATCTTGGGAGGGGGGGGGGGCTGAGTTGATTAGACGATTCGAGAATACACACTATGCATTGCATACAACCTATGACTGAGCATCTGCAGTGATTGCCAATACATGATACCTGTGATCTCCTCTGGCTTGGCTCAGGCAAATGAAGTAGCGCTCAGTCCGCCCGAGCACTACTTCGTTTGCCTTGTGTTCACAGAGGCTGTGATTCCCGAGAGCTATAGGGTATTCCCAGCTTAAGTGGGAACCCTATACTACTTAATTCATAAGTAGTATAGAAATAGAAGACATGACACAACATAAATAAAAAAAATTAATTTTAATTAGGAAAAGATTTTTGAAAAATTTTCTAGCATCTTTTTCCTTTGGGGGGGGGCTCCTTCCCCCTCCCCCCTCCCCCCTCCCTGGGTGCACCACTGGTACTGAATTGTGTTGCAAAGACTATACATCATATTGCTGCTATGATAAAAGTACACTGACATGTAGGGATAAGGAGGAGGCTGTGATGGTGCCCCCATATAAGGCATTGGTCCAACCACACATTAACTGTTGTGCTCAAATTTGGTCTTCTAGTTTTCACTGCGATGTGGAAACACTAGAGAGGGTTCAAAGATGGATGATCAAAGTGATATCAGGACTCTGGAGGTATTCTACCAGATTAATTCAAAAATAATTATATAAAGAGTGGACATTAACATCCAAAAAACAAGCCATCCCTGGAAGTATTAAAAAGATGTGATGAAGAAAGGTGTGGAAAGTAATTTTTTTTACATGGAGAGTTATTGGTGAGTGAATACCATGCCAGTGTGCATTGTGAATGCAAATATTCTCTAAGTTCATTATGATAGACATGCTACTGATTGAGTGGGATTCACTCTATGAGTCTATCAACTCTATGGATGTTATTGTAATGATAATAAATTGCAGAGCTTTCTGAATAGCAAAAGAGAGGTAATGTGACAAAGACTCAAGTATTTCAAGAAGTTGATGAGATTAATAAGAAATGGATCATACAGAGTTGATAGGGGAGAGAGACCATCCCTGATTGTACAATGGTATGGCATGGTGAAAAAAGGAGTAGGGAGTAGTTTTTTACAGGGACAGTGGTATGTAAGTGGAATTCATTGCTAGAATGTGTTGTGAATGAATTTAAGGTACAGTACGTGTTGTTTATTATTTTAACGGTATAATAGAACACAGAAACTAAGTAAATAATTAATTTATTAACTTGATGCTGATATTTCACTGGTATTGTAACCAGCATCTTCAGAGCACAAAAACACTGTTTGTCACAATACGCGAGACTAAAACAACATGGTGTACTTAAACAAAATTGTAGCAGCAACACAAAGACTAAAGTCCTGATTTTGGCGCCCTCTATCTGAAAAAAAAAAAAAAAAAAAAAAGCTATCATATATTACTAGAGTCCTAGAAAAGTGCTAGTTTTTTCTTAATATGACTGTCTCCCAGATCTTCGGCAAGTTAATACAGCCATATTTGTTGAGATTTGGAGTGTGTTTTAGGGCTTCTGTCGCCTCTAAGAACAATCTCTCTGATTTATACGGGTTTCTGTGTAGTACTTTTGTGTTTTTCCAGTTGATCCTGTGTGCAAGGGTATCCAGAGCATGGTCTGCTAGGCCCGACATCCCATAATGATAATTCCGGACGTATCGTTTATGTTCGCTGATGCGGATATTCACAGTTCTTCCTGTTTGACCGTAGTAGGCTTGATTGCATGAGCAGGGTACTTGGTAGACTCCTGGATGTGATAAAGGAGGAATGCTGTCCTTGGGTGAGTGGATGAGGGTGGCTAATTTGCTACATGGTCTGAATGTAGTGCATAGTTTATGTTTATTGAGAATTCTTGAGATCTTTTCGGATGTGCCTTTAATGTAAGGGATGGTGACTGTTTTGTTGTAGTTCTCTGTGGTGGATGGTGGGAGGGGTTTCTTAGGAGTGTTTAGTATTTTGTTTATTTTATGTGGATTATAGCCGTTGGCCAAGAAGGTGTGGCGTAAGTGAGTCAGTTCAGCAGTAAGAGCCTTGTCATTGGAACAGATTGCTCTTGCTCTATGGGTTAGCGTTTTTAATATGCCATATTGTTGAGAAGGATGATGGTGTGATTGTTTGTGTAAGTATCTGCCTGTATGTGTGGGTTTTCTAAAAACTGAAAATGATAAGGAACCATCTGGGAGACGTGTGATGAGTGTATCCAGGAAGGGCAGACAGTTGTTGGCTTCCAGTTCCATAGTAAAGTGGATTTTTGGATGTTGGCTATTTAAATGTGCTAAGAATGTTTTCAATGCCTCAGGGCCATGTGGCCAAATAGCAAGCGCATCATCAACATAGCATAGCCACAGTGTTGGTTTGAGAGTGGCTGTATTGATTGCTTGTTTTTCCAGGTGTTCTATGTAAAAGTTGGCTGGGGGGGAAGGGGGGAGCCCATGGCTGTCCCATCAATTTGTTTGTATATTTTCCCTTTCCATGTGAAATATCCTGCATGTATTGTGAATTTGAATAGTTCAAATATATCAGGGGGGAAGTGTGACTTCAGTAGATTGAGAGTTTCTATTAGTGGTACATTTGTGAATAGTGAAGTGATGTCAAAGCTTACTATTAAGTCTGAGCTTTTCAGGGTAAGGTGTTGTAAGATGCTTTTTAGGTGTGCTGTATTTTTGACAAAGGAGGGAGAATGGTTAGTGAGAGTGGCTAGTAGCTTCGCTAAATGTCTAGCCAGTTTGTATGTGGGACTATTTATACTGTCCACAATTGGGCGTAGGGGTGTGCCTGGTTTGTGAATTTTTGGTGATCCATAGATCCTCGGTGTTTTAACATGGAAGGGTTTGAGTTTGTTAACTGTGTCTTTGGGCCAGGAAGTGACTTTTTTTAATAATTTTCGTGCCTTATTCTTTTGTGTGTTGGTGGGATTGCGATCTATAATTTTGTATGTTGACTGATCTTGTAATAGTGTGTGCATTTTGTTTTCATATTCAGTTGTGTCCATCACCACGGTTGCATTTCCTTTGTCTGCTTTTGTTATGGTAATCTTATTATTTTAGGTTTTTAGAAAACCCACACATACAGGCAGATACTTACACAAACAATCACACCATCATCCTTCTCAACAATATGGCATATTAAAAACGCTAACCCATAGAGCGAGAGCAATCTGTTCCAATGACAAGGCTCTTACTGCTGAACTGACTCACTTACGCCACACCTTCTTGGCCAACGACTACAATCCACATAAAATAAACAAAATACTAAACACTCCTAAGAAACCCCTCCCACCATCCACCACAGAGAACTACAACAAAACAGTCACCATCCCTTACATTAAAGGCACATCCGAAAAAATCTCAAGAATTCTCAATAGACATAAACTACGCACTACATTCAGACCATGTAGGAAATTAGCCACCCTCATCCACTCACCCAAGGACAGCATTCCTCCTTTATCACATCCAGGAGTCTACCAAGTACCCTGCTCATGCAATCAAGCCTACTACGGTCAAACAGGAAGAACTGTGAATATCCGCATCAGCGAACATAAACGATACGTCCGGAATTATCATTATGGGAAGTCGGTCCTAGCAGACCATGCTCTGGATACCCCTGCACACAGGATCAACTGGAAAAACACAAAAGTACTACACAGAAACCCGTATAAATCAGAAAGATTGTTCTTAGAGGCGACAGAAGCTCTAAAACACACTCCAAATCTCAACAAATATGGCTGTATTAACTTGCCGAAGATCTGGGAGACAGTCATATTAAGAAAAAACTAGCACTTTTCTAGGACTCTAGTAATATATGATAGCTTTTTTTTTTTTTTTTTTCAGATAGAGGGCGCCAAAATCAGGACTTTAGTCTTTGTGTTGCTGCTACAATTTTGTTTAAGTACACCATGTTGTTTTAGTCTCGCGTATTGTAACAAACCGTGTTTTTGTGCTCTGAA
Organism: Typopeltis vanoorti; assembly: GCF_054136105.1. NCBI lineage: Eukaryota > Metazoa > Arthropoda > Arachnida > Uropygi > Thelyphonidae > Typopeltis > Typopeltis vanoorti. Next base: position 41,182,602 of record NC_143551.1, on the reverse strand, counting down.
GATGCTGGTTATAACACCTGCGAAATATCAGCATCAAGTTAATAAATTAATTATTTACTTAGTTTCTGTGTTCTATTATACCATTAAAATAATAAACAACATGTTCGACGAACACATAAGTCTGTCCACACATTTAAGGTACAGTAAAATACGACATGATATACATTGCTGGTTTGACACCTGGTAATAAGTTTGAATCAATGGAAGGTTGTTTTATTATTATTATTAACTACATGAGTGTCTCATGGAGTTCAAATACTCATCGTGGGAGACCAACACTAATATACACACAGTATCTATCATACCTTTCCTTAAACACATTCACTGTCAGGGCACTCACAACTCACCACTCTCTGTAAATCATTTTTTTTTTTTTTCTTATAGCATACATTTTACCTAAATCTATTAAAATATCAGAATAACTGTTTTCCACAATTTAATTTTTAAAAACAATTATTTTGAACATTTAAAAGTTATCTAACTGATTTAAATAGTTAACTTATTTAACAAACTTATTATGATATATTATCTCCAAATAAATAACTTAAACATAGCATATAAACACAAAGTGAGAGAAATGCTAGTTTTCTATTTCATTTCCACTATAAACATATTATTAGTGTTGTGAGATTAGAACAGGTTATAGTTCCATATAAATTTAAAAGACATTTGAAATATGTCATAAAATATGCATATTTTCTATTTCAGAAACCTGCAACCAACTAATACATACTCTTTATGGAGAATGTTTCTTCCTTTTTTGCACTGACTTCCTACAAAAGCTTGAAATTCAATATGTGAAAATGGCATATAATTACCACTTTCGAGCTCCTCTATGTTGATAAATGTGAAGGAATCATATCTATTAAAAACAAGTAGATGTTAACAATAAACATTTTACATTTACAATTTAACAAAATTTTAGATATATGAGACTTACATAAAATATAATCATGAAGATAACATACAGCACACTTATAATGCTGACTTGTAACATGCATACACACACACATAAAGATAACACAAAATTAAGTGAAACATATAGGTGAAAGAGTGGTCTTGTAACTAGGTGGAGTGCCCTCTGAGGGCACCTATTTGCAGCTCAGATGTAAACTGGGATCTCAAAGTATTAGTGTTTCCCATATTTTGAGAAATTTTATGCAACCATAAAACCATGGAACCAAATGGGAATATGGGAATATGGTAATCAACATACCTTAGTCAAACTTTGGGCTTCAAAGTCACTGAATCTAGAGCTCATTGCTCAAAATATTCCATGTAAAAAGTTTGCTAGGGAAAGAGAAAGCAGAAAGCCCATTGCTGCACCTTCTTTTTGTAGGTTGAAATAATTTTGCCACACAAAATAACCTGACTAAAGGACAAGGGCAAAGAGGACTCTGAGGTCAGGAGGAAATTTGCCTTGTAAGGAAATTATATTGAAAAAGATCTCAATATCAAACCAATATTGAGATTTCCTATTACAATAAAGTAGTGTACTGTGCAAGTGGCATTTATCCAGGTTTCTAGTTCTCAGAGGAAATTGTGAGAGTTTCTGTCTAGAATTCTATATACAGTGTTAATAATTTCCTCTGAGAACTTGTATTTTGGTTTTTTGTTAGCACTGACTTCTAACATTAATATTTCAGCAACATTCCAATCTTCCTTAATGAAGGTCATAATGTCACCTCTTTTTTATATCTTCTACACCTGGTGTAGCTAATTGTGTAGAATTCATTTAAAAAAGAAACCATTCAATAGCTTCTTTAACATAGCTTATGCAATGACTTTTAATGGGATTATATTGATCAAGTGCATATAATAAACAACTATGTTATACCAACTAGTTTCATCTTCACCCTGAAGATGCCAACAGCCTTAGTTGGTGAAACTAGTTGGTATAACATAGTTGTTTATTATATGCACTTGATCAATATAATCCCATTAAAAGTCATTCCAGAGTTTTTTGGTCAAGAAAATTAAACGTTTTTTTAACATAGCTTATGCAACTTTGACCCATTTTTGGCTTCTACACTACACATATAATTTTGTTTTGCCTATACAAAAACTCTGAATGAACCCTAAACTGAACCAACTAAAATAATAAAGATCCTACCAAATTTGATGAAATTCCATCCAATTAATTAAAAATTAAATTAAAATCCCAAATTTTCTTAAATTCCAACTATCCAGAATAATATTCTCATGATTTTGATACATTTCGTCCTTGTCTCCTGCAAAGAGGATTCCAAATAGTGACACCATAGCTCAGTTAGCACACACACAAGGTCCTCTGGTTGAGAAAAATAGTTTCCATTCTTCAAGACAGAACAAATTGGCCAGAACACACAAACAATATTCAACCATAGCAGACAATGCAGATAGAATTAACCACCCTATCATAAGCAGTATCAGTTTATAAAAGCCAAGTTACTTGGCAGTAACAGCCCATTGAGCCTAATACAAAAGAGGAGATGAGAGGGAATGGGATGTCAAATACCAAATTTTAATGACATTCGCACAGCCAGTATCCTGAGCCCCAGAATAACCTGTAAACATATTATTATCAACTGAGACCACTCGTTAAGGGTGGTTACATATCATCCAAACCAGCTGTCACGCCTTCTCTTGAACTCCTTCACACTACATGTACTCACCACTTCAAGAGATAAACTATTCCAGTATTTCACTGGTCCATAAGAGAAAAATCTAGATCGTAACCTTTTCTTAATGCAAACAAACTTAATTTCCAAGGGTGCCCTCTGTAATCTTCCTGCCTTCACATAAAAAAAAATTTCATCAAATGCCATTAATTGCTATACCACCCATTCAGAAGTTTACAGACTATTAGCATATCACCCCTCTTTCTTCTGTTAACCACAGTCTATTGTCTACATGCAATCAGTCCTTGCAGTCTATGTCCCATAATCCTGATATACTCTTAGCAATTATTCTCTGCACCCTTTCCACAGCTTCTTTGCCTCTGAACTCAGTTTTTCCTATATGACCTGTGAACTTCAAATTCCTGTCGACCATAAAGCCAACATCCCTAGCCTCATCGGTTTCTTGTAGCATAACTCCACTAATATAAACTACTTTGAAAGAAGGCAACGAACAACCCATGGGCAAGGTGCATAATGCCATGGAATGAGTCATGTGTATGTAGCCAGTATAAATTAGAGGAAAATGATGCTCCCAAGTTAGTGCAGCTGTGTCCAGGTGAAATGGCTGTGAAAAGGAAAGTGACGGAGTTTGAAAGAGGCATTGTGATAGGATGCCATGTTGCAGGCCTATCTGTTTGGCAAATTGTTGACAAATTGGCCATCCCAGGTCAACAATCAGTGATACTACACTGAGATGGAAGTTGGGGAAGTTAACTGCAAGTGATACCCACAATGGATGACCCATCAGACTCACTGAACATGACCGCAGGGTGCTACAAAGGATAATATGTAAAAACTTGTCCATCGACACATTGAGTGAAGAGTTCCGGGCATCAACTGGAACATTTGAACAACTCAGAGCAGCAAGATTCCACAAGAGTGGGAAGAATGTATGGTAATCCCTTTGCACAAAATTGGTTCAAAGACTGATGTATCCAACTATTGACCAATCGGAATCTCAGGAGTGGCTCACATTCAGAAATGGGTTGACAAAGAATCTCTACTTTGCAATGGAGAGGTTTACTAAGAAAAGGTCACATTTTAGCAACTTGCTCACATTTTATAATAATATTACCATCGAATTATACAAGGGCAATTGGATACACCCTGATACATTTAGACTTTGCTAAGGCTGATAGGATATAGCAAGACTGTTGCATAAATTGAAGAATATGAGGTTAAATTATAAAATATCAGCATGGATAAGAGGATGGCTGACTGACAGACATCAAAAAGTGGAATATGAGGGATGTCGGTCTGCAAGATTTAAGATGACCAGCTGTATATGCCAGGGATTAGTCCTTGGCCCATCATTATTCAAGCTTTACATTAATGACACTGGGAAGGATTTGACAAGAGATACAGATATTTGCTGCTGATGATGATGCAAAAATATAATAATCAGGTATGTGACTTTCATGTAGCACTTTGCAGAATGATTTGAATAAGCTGGAATTGTGGATATGTGAAAATTAATATCAGTTCAATCTTAACAAATGTAAAGTTATGCACTTTAAAAATATCCAATAGCATATTATATTGGTGGATTATGTTAGAAGACACTGACCAGGCTAGGGATATTGCCTAGTCAAAGCTTTCTAACATTATCCTAAGTTTGAATAGATAGTAATTTGCAGTTCAGGGGTGATGTAAAAAAAAGATTGTGAATACAAGGTCAAAAAATAATTGCGATGTCGAAATGAATATCAACATGTAAGTATAAGGGAAGTCATTTTGACTCTTTACAAGGATTTTGATATGAGCTCATCTAGATTATTACAAGTAGATCTGGTCTCCTGGTTTCTGAGGTGCTGCAGATACATACAAATTGGCCCTTCAGAACACACGCAATTTACAGACAAAAATTACTAGTTGGGGTGGTGTTGGAGGTGGGCGGTAGATGGCGTTGATGGAGATGATTCATAGTAGAGGTTAGGTGTAGAGACAGTTGTAGATGTCCTCCCGTGATGAGTCTTCAAACTCCTTAGAGGTATCGGGAATAATAATAATAATACAGTTGAAAGGGGAACCAAAGGGAGTGTTAAAGGTGATATTGGGATGGTGGAATGTAGATTACCAGATCTGATTGAGAATTTGTGAAATACAGAGGAGCAGTATGATAGAGCAGAGAGAGGATGAAATCCTCTCTCTCTGCTCATGAATGGACATCCATGAATGTTGAGAATGAATGCAGTTAAGATAGTGGTGAAAGCAAAATTTGTTTCATAGAGCAGTGCATAATTAGAATGGCTTGCCTCCTTTGGAGATGTAAAAGCAGATAGTGTGGATGAATTCAAGAGAAGGTATGACAGGTGGTCTAAGCGATATGTGGCCTCCCAGAATGAGTCCTCGACTACTCCCTAGAAGTCTCTGTAATAGTGATACTGTGAGAATGTTGATAGTGCTTGATGAAACATAAATGGTCCTATCTTACTCAATCTAGAGGCTTCAGGGAGATGTTCATATAATAACAATAATAACAACTTAATTGAAGTTATGTTTTTCATGTTCTAATTGCTGTGATTATAATGAGTAATAGCAAATAACAGTTCCTTACATAGAAAGTGTGATTTACAAACCTTGTTTCCCACAATTTTTCTAAGGCCAGTACTACAGGACTTGACATAAACAGTTGACTTTCCAACTGTAATTTTGTTGTAAAATAAGTTTCATGCCATGGCACAGGAGCTCGAATTACACTAGAGAGGAAAATTAAGCAACATTAAGTTTCTACAAATTTGAAACATTAGCAAATAGATTCATTATTATTACTCCAAAAGAAATTATATTATTCCAAAAATAAACAAAACATATCCAGTTTTATTAAAACTATTATTAAATTTTAATAATACCACTCTAAAATTTCTCATCTTTTCTTTCCACTTCCATCCAAAGTTGTGTTACATGTATACTTGGCATACCATCCTTGCCTGCCAAATTTCAGAACCTTACACTTTGCAACACTGAACTGATAGTTCCAATCGCTTGCCAGCATATACAATCTGCTCAAATCCAACTGTAAGGCCACAACATCTACTTGACTCTCCGTTGTTCCTCTCCCACACACCCCCAATAGTGCATCATCTGCAAACAGCTGCATATCTCCAGTTAAACCCATTCCAATATGATTAATTAGTTACACATAATACAGATTTTACTTACGTAAATATTTTATTGGTAGCCTCCGTAGCTACCAATAAAATATTTACGTAAGTAAAATCTGTACCAGCTCTGTGAACACACACATCTACAGACATAGAACACACCACAAGGCATAGGGCTAACCACCTTATCCTCAAGTTATGGTTGCAGTTGCAAGAATAATAACCTCAACACCATGAAGGTAGAAGAGGAAGGATTAAGTAAATAAATAAGTAAATATTTTATTGGCATAAAATGTTTGCCCCAGTATCAAGGGCATCTTCAATATGAGTTCCAAATCAAACAACCAAACCAGAAACTGGTAGATTCAACAATGAAAACGTGCAAATTGAACATAAACGATATAATATCATGGTCAAAACACATTAAGGTTCTAGTAAAATAAAATAACTTTAACAAGAGATTTAAAAATAAATTAAATAAAATAAAAATTAAAACTTAAATTAATTCTGGAACTTATAAAGAACTATTTTCCATAAAAGGGATACTGTATTTACTTGAATATAACTCGCCCTATATCTCGCACTCCTGATTTCACTTTACGAAAAAAGAAATGAAAAAGTTTCGCATATAAAAAAAAAAAAGTTTAAAACTAACAAATAGATAATGAATGTTGTTATGGCAGTTTCAGATATTTTGGAATTTGGTTCAAGAGAATCAGCATATCAACTCAAAAATCATCAGCTTGCCTTTGTCATTGAGCCGTGTGATCTTTTGTTAATACCACACTAGTGATATGCATGTCATTATAGCCTCACCAGGCTACCATTGCTGTGCATTTCGCATTCAACTTTCACGTTTAATTTCCTTTCAAAGCATTCAATATCTAGTGGTGACAGTGTGTTCCACAAGTCCCGATTGTTATGGCTCATGGAACTTAACATAGTCTAAATGTTCATCGCAACACATGGCCACTGATTTACCTGTTTGGCCAAAATATGATAATCCACACTAGCAAGGAATTTGATACACTCCAGGGTGGGCCAATGACAGAATGTTATCTTTAGCTGAGCCAAAAAAAATAGATATCATGTTTTTTGATATCTATCAAAAGCAGAAGGATACTTGTAGGCTAACAGATATAAGTAGGTTCAGCTATACCTTTCAAGACACCCAGGACCGCCTCTAGGAATTTTGCCACCCTGTGCAGTAGGATATTTTGCCGCCCCTTCTCCCTTATTTTTTGTAAAGTTTATGCCAACTTTGTTGCCCCAAAAAAACTTGCCTCCCTGTGCAAATGCAAATCTTGCACCGTTGGTAGAGTCGGCCCTGAAGACACCTTTAACATAAGGAATGATAACACGATGGACCACTTCTGTATCACTATCACGATGAGAAGCAGGAGAGGTAGATGACAGGAAAATGCTATAATTATCAGTTATCTCGATATAACATGCAGATTCAGTAAAGCCATTACCAAGGAAGGCAGACTTGATATGATTTATTTCCTGATAGAGAGCAGCATTTCAGTAGAACAGAGAGAGAGAGAGAGAGAGAGAGATGTGCTCAATGTATCAGTGTCTTAATAGTGCTAGATTTTTGACAATTAGGATGGTGTGAAAGAGTATGAATGTGTTTTCCAGTAAGTCCAATATGTCTTTTTTTTTTCTAAGAAATGAATGCTACCATCTGGTTGACAGAGTAACAGGAGATCTAAAAAGGCAATCCAACTGTTCTCTTCTAACTCAAATGTGAATGGATGCAATGGTGAAAAGTATATTGATTTCATTGATAAACTGTTGTAGATCTGTACAGGAACCATGACAAACTGCAAAAGCATCATCTACATGTACCTTATGTGCCATAAGGATAGTTTAAGAAAGATGCTATTCAGTATCCATTACTCAAATCATGCCAAAAAGTAGTTAGCTAGTGTTAGAGAAAGAGGACTACCAATTGATATACACTCAAATCGTTGGTCAAGTTTATTTTGGCATGTCAAGGAGCAAAAGTGAATGACAAAGTCAAACAGGATGATAATATCTTCCAGAAATTCTTGCTTGAGGAAGTCATGTGTTTCATCTAAAGGAACATTTGTGAATAAAGGGCATAATATCTAATCTGTTGAAGGTGTTTATCTACTTTTCTAGGCTCAGCTGAAGATAAGCTTCTGCCAATGGCCCACATTGTAGTGTATCAAATTTTTTGCCAGTGTGGATTATCATGTTTTAGTCAAACAGGTGGTACAGGGTGATCAAAATTAAATTATTCCTGTTTAAGGGCTTGTGGGGCCCCACAATGATACATAATGCTGTGAAACTTAGCAGGAATTCATTGTGTGTCATGTGGAAGCAATATCTGAGAAAAAAAGAGTAGTTCCAAAATTCACCACCAAGTGAATACATAATGGATGGAATTTGCATATCATGTAACTTGACAGGTGCCAAGAGGGTTTAAAAAGATGGACACAATATTTTTCCCTTCATTCTGGTCGTTAATACCGTCCACAGTGATGGCACTAACCTTTCCCCAATGTGCTTTGCTCATGAAGCTGTACTTCCTAAACAATTGCAACGCTGTTGCTGCACTCTACAAATTTTGTCGCCTGAACAAATGTCAACAAGATCCACTATGTCCATTTCATGAACTCTGCGATGAATGATTAGTCATTTTGAAGAAAGAGGATCATTGGGAGTTAGACTTGGCAGCGATCGCAAACCAATCAGTTCATAACGAGTAAATGAAGTTGCTACTGCCGTTGTGGAGCAGACCATGAATAACTGCATTGGTTCCTGCAGAGCAGGTGTTGCATCAAGACACATGACCTTACGCAACTGCCTAGAATATTCTATGGAAGATTCTGCATTTCTTCCCATCCAAGATAGCTCTGACATAGGAGTTGCACCTACAGGACTTTGAAAGTTGAATGGGACATTCACTTTGACATTCCTTGTTGGAATGGAGTTGGATGCTGCATAGCTGTAGATGATTCTGTGGTGAGATAAGGCTCGCTTTCACCTGAATGGAGCCATGAATACTCACAACTGCCAGATATATGGGCTATGCAAAACCCACATGCAATCCAACAAATTCCTTTGCATTCATACAAAGTTACTGCCTGGTGCAGGTTTACAGCTTTGTTTATCATTGGACCATTGTTCTTTGAGAACATTAGCCAGTCAGGTTATGTAACCTGCTCAGTTACTGCTGGGAGATATTATGATACGATTAAAAATTTTGTTGTGCATGGATTGAGTCATTTTCATGCCGGATGGGATCCATCCACACATCAGTTGATCATACTGGAAGTTCTTTGAGAGCATTCCATGGAAGCCAGAATGATGAGTCATCCATTTCTCACTGCATGGCTGCCTTGTTCACCTGATATGATTCCCTGTGACTTCTGGCTCAGGGGATTTCTCAAAGATAGGGTTATTGGGATCATCCTGGTAACTTGCCAGTGTTGAAAGACAGCACATAATGCAGCATGTGCACAACATCCATCTTGACCAGTGTGTTCTGCCATTGAACAGCACATTGAACAGTACAGTACAGTCCACATTCCATAAATGCATAATGAGAGTGAATAACAATGTGTTATTTATGCTTCAGTGGATTTTCTTCTTCTTACACACACACACACACATATGCAAAAAAATTATTACATCTACATTCAGTACATAACACTGTACCTTGGTGGTGAATTTTGGAACTGCTTTATTTCTTCTTTTTTTCTCCCCCTCAGATACCACTTCACATGATGCACAATGTATTCCTGCAAAGTTTTGCAGCATTTGGATTGCTAGGTGGCACTCCAAAAGGCCTTAAACAGGGATACTTTAATTTTCATCACCCTGTAGATTGGTGGCTGTACATCATGATGAACATTTAGATTACGTTGAGTTTCATAAGTCAGAACAATCGGGACATGTGCAAAACACTATTACCACCAGACGTTGAATCCTTTGGGGAAAAATAGGTTTTCCATAAAAGTAATAATCTATCAGAATATGGATACAAAGAATGTTGTGAAACCTTACTACATCAAGCAAATCTAAATAGAAGTGATGGACTTAAAATTATCCCTTTTATGGGAAATGGTTCTTTATAAGTTCCAGAACTAATTTAATTTTAAAAATTGTATTTATATTTTAAATCTATTGTTAAAGTTATTTTTACTAGAACCTTAATATGTTTAGACCATGACACTGCATCATTTATGTGCAGTGTTCGCAGGATTTCAATGGTGAATGTGCTAGTTTCTGTTCTAATTGTTTAATGTGAAAGTGATACTAAAAATGCCCTTGATACTGGGGTAAAAATTTATGCCAATAAAATATTTACATAAGTGAAATCAGTATTATTTAACTAATTATCATCTCTTACATTCCAATTCATCAAATTAATATGATTAATACACAAATTAAACAACAATAAATCCAAAATATAATCATCTGACACACCTATAGTGACTTCCTCTTTCGGGATACTGTGTCCCCATGCCAGCCTGGTTGGCCGAGTGGTTAGAGTATCCGCTCTCCAGCCAAAAGGCTGCGGGTTCGAATCCCGCCGTTGGCATGGATGTTTGTGATTATCTGTGAAAACAATAGTGGTGATGGTGGACAGTAGATGGCATTGGTGTAGATGAGGTGGTTTGTGGATGAGGTTGAGTGATGGAGACGGAGAGTTGTAGAGTAGGTGCCCTCCCTCAATGAGTCTTAGGACTCCCTGGAGGTGTCGAATAATAATAATAATACCCAACTTGCTGATACTTATCTGAAAACTAATCATCTATTCAACTAGCTAGTCTATTATCTAATCCCATCTACTCCAGTTATTACATTATTATTATTATTATATGACCCCTCCAACTTAGTTATAAAATTTTCATATAGCAGCCTTTCAAACACTTTTGCAAAATGAAAGTATACCAGTGTATATACATTTCCCTTAGCCAATTGCATTCACAATCTTCTGGTAATATATAAGTAAATTGGTAAAAAACCACCCTTTACCCATATGAACTACAACATGATGAATGTATTGGTCATGGGAATGCACTAAAGCTTTTGGGATTAGATGCTAGATTAGTGAGTTGGATAGCTGTTGGGCTGTCAGTTTAGGTATAAGAAGCTGCACATGGAGCATGGTATCCAGAAAGATTAATGACTAGTGGTATGCCACAGTGGTCTGTTTTAGGACCACTGTTTTTTAACTAGCATATTAATGACATTGGGTACTGACCGAGAGATATTTGATAATAGCAATGTATAAACATATTCCAAAAGCCAAAAGGCTGAATAAAATAAATGCTGAATAGAAGAATGAAGGGATTAAGCATAAAATCTGGACAAAGAATGCACTATGGGGGAGGGATAGTACAGGTGAATAATGGTAATAATTAGTTTCACTAAGAGCAGAGTAGGCCATGAAGGTGACTAGTTGGTAAGGACAGCTGAAGTACAATATGAGCAGAAATTAGCAAATGCAAATCAGTACAGGAAAAATCCTAGTATTCTATCAATATCATGTCAAGCAGAAGAAAGAATGATTATTGTAAGATGATGTTAATGGATAAAATGGTATTTGGAATCTGCTCCAGAGAGCATCATAAGTGGCTCTAACAGGCACTTAAACATCCACAACCTTCCAAGTATGTATGCTGAATTTCATAACCATAATTCGAGGATAAGGGGGGGGGTCAAGTCCTATAAGTATTCTTTGTGTGTAAATTGAATGCATTCAAATGGCCAGTTTGCCTGAATGAGAGATGAATAACTCAAGTTTCCAAGAGGGAAAACTCCACCACTCCATATGAGACAAGCTAACTCACCTTTAGTTGAAATGCCCAAATAAAGATTTTTTGCATCCTAGATGGGATTCGAAACCAGGTCTTTCCAATCAAATGACTTTATCTATATCGACTGAGCTACAGCAGCTCCAGTCATCATATTCAATGAGCAATCAATAAGTGTTTCATACTCATCAGTGTGACATGAGAATCTTGAGTGTAGAGGGAAAGGGAGATGATGGACTACTGGTGAGAGAGTAAGAGGTGTAGGAAGAATTTAGTAAACTTGATGCCAATATAATGCAATAACTGGTAATTAATTTACGGAATTGACAACGCATATAAAGTAAATAAATTAAAGATAACTTTAATGAATCACTTCTATATTTCGGCAATGTCACATTGCCATCTTCGGGAACATAAAGATATGGTATGTGCACTAAGGAACTAACAAAGCAAATGAGGAAGAAAATAAGAACTAATTTTGTTCCTAAAGTCCTAATGGTGCCCTCTTGCGGGCTAATTTGGTAGTCTTGGCCGTTGGGCTGAAGTTCTCAAAATAAAAGTCTCCCAAATTTGGGGCAGTTTCATGCACCCAAATTTGTTGAGGTTAGGAAAGTTTTTTTAGAGCTGCTGAAGATTCTTTGAATAGTCTTTCGTATTTAAACTTTCTGCGATGGATTATTTTTGTCTTCTTCCAACGAATTTTATGGTGGGTATCTAAGGCATGGTCTGCCAGTCCAGAGCGGCTGTACTGGTGAAACCGGATGTAGTCTTGGTGTTCTGAAATCCTGATATTTGTTGTTCTGCCTGTTTGGCCAAAGTAGGACAATTTGCAGCTGCAAGGGACCTGGTATACACCAGGTAGGTCTAGGGGAAGTGGTTGGTCTTTGGTAGAGCGGATAAGGGATGCCAACTTTTTATATGGTCTGTAACAGGAAGTAAGGTCATATTTTTTGAGGATATTAGTTATTTTTTCAGAGGTGCCCTGGATGTAGGGGATAGTGATAGACTTGGTGTAGTCTTTATTGTGGAGGGGGGAGGGGGGTTGTGGTTTACAGGTTTTAGTATTTTTTGGATTTTTTTGGGGTTGTAGCCATTGGCTAAGAAAGTGTTGAGGATGTGGTTTAGTTCCATAGTCAGGGCCTTGTCATCTGAGCAGATTAATTTTGCCCTGTTATATAGTGTTTTTATCACCCCATATTGTTGTGAGGGGGGGGGGGGGATTGCTGGTGAATGTATCTGCCAGTGTGGGTGGGTTTTCTGTAAACAGAGAAAACCAAAGATCCATCAAGCTGGTGGGTGATTAAAGTGTCTAGGAAGGGGAGGGTGTTGTTTTCCTCTTTTTCTAAGGTGAACTGGACTCTGGGATGTTGGTTGTTTAAGTGTGTTAGGAAGGAGTGGAGTGTATCTGAGCCATGTGGCCAAATAGCAAACACATCATCCACATAACGAAGCCAAATAGTGGGTTTTTGTGGGGTGGAGTTTAAGGCTTTCTCTTCAAATGTCTCCATAAAGAAATTGGCCAAGGGTGGGGAAAGTGGTGAACCCATGGTTGTCCCCTCTATCTGTTTGTAGAATTTTCCTTGCGAAACGAAATAGCCTGAGTTCATTGTGAACTGAAATAGGGCTGAGATATCGGGAGGAAACTTGGCTTGGATGAGCTCAAAGGTTTCTTTGAGTGGGACATTAGTGAATAGGGAGGAGACGTCAAAACTGACCATTATGTCAGTGTGTTGGAGTGTGAGGTTTTCTATACTGGCTTTAAAGTGGGCCGAGTTTTTGACCTTAATATGACCTTATAAAATTTGACCTTACTTCCTGTTACAGACCATATAAAAAGTTGGCATCCCTTATCCGCTCTACCAAAGACCAACCACTTCCCCTAGACCTACCTGGTGTATACCAGGTCCCTTGCAGCTGCAAATTGTCCTACTTTGGCCAAACAGGCAGAACAACAAATATCAGGATTTCAGAACACCAAGACTACATCCGGTTTCACCAGTACAGCCGCTCTGGGTTGGCAGACCATGCCTTAGATACCCACCATAAAATTCGTTGGAAGAAAACAAAAATAATCCATCGCAGCAAGTTTAAATACGAAAGATTATTCAAAGAATCTTCAGCAGCTCTAAAAAACGTTCCTAACCTCAACAAATTTGGGTGCATGAAACTGCCCCAAATTTGGGAGACTTTCATTATGAGAACTTCAGCCCAACTGCCAAGACTACCAAATTAGCCCGCAAGAGGGCACCATTAGGACTTTAGGAACAAAATTAGTTCTTATTTTCTTCCTCATTTGCTTTGTTAGTTCCTTAGTGCACATACCATATCTTTATGTTCCCGAAGATGGCAATGTGACATTGCCGAAATATAGAAGTGATTCATTAAAGTTATCTTTAATTTATTTACTTTATATGCGTTGTCAATTCCGTAAATTAATTACCAATAATGCAATAGTATTTAAGGACATATCAATACATGTTAAGGGAATGCTCCATGATTAACAGTAGCCCTGGTATACCTCTTTAAAAAAGAGTCTTGGAAGAGTACAAGTCCCAAAGGAGTGGAAAGATGATAAAATTCTTCCAATTCACAAAGGTTGAGGCTGAGGCTATAAATTACATGCCAGTCTTTAGATCTGAAGTTGTGGTAGAGTTAGTGGAAAAGTTGGTGCAAGCTAGGATCAGATGTGGTGGATAATAGTATTCTCTGTGATGGACATCATGGGTTTATTACCTCTCACCAACCACTCCAAAATCTTAACTCTAGATACAAAATCTGGCCTATAATTTTTATCTCAGCAGTCATCACCACATTTGTGAACCAGAACAATTTTACTCTTTTTATTCCTTTGCATCCTGTCACTGTAATACCCTTGTTAAACAGGTAAGTCAAGGCCACCATTAACTCCCTGGTATATTTACTTAGAGACAGTGATATAGCAATATAGCATCAAGACCTATTTCCATATTGACATCAAGTTTACTTAATTTGTCATATACCTCTTGCTCCCTTACCAGCAGTTCATCTTTTATACTTCAGCTACTCATAATATCACAGGGATGAGGATAAATACCTTGATAAATTTATTACTACATGACTTGATTATATACCTCTGAAGTATTCAGAGCATCATCTTGCAATCATTGTTGGTTCTTTTAATTGCCATAAATTCAAAGAACTCTCTAGGATTTTTCTTTGCCCAACTTGCTAATTTCTGCTCGTACTGCAATTTTGCTCTCCTTACCTTCCTAGTCTGCTCTTTATAATTATACTCTTTAATTATTATCATCATTCATATTGTGTTGTCTCCACAGTAACTTCTTCCAGATATCATACTTAACCCCTTCATTTATTTATGACACCTCCCTTATTCACACTTTTAATCTTCAGAATAAATTTGCAATGATCCTGATGAATAGCCTTAGGTCAATGCCAGGTAATATTTATCTCCTTTCTATTTAACTCTTATTTTCCATACTGTAGCTGAAAACTTCCTCCTAAGGTTTTCATATGGCTGTCTACTACCTAGGTGATCACTTCATGATCAATCTTGCTCAATGGTGAGAAAATGTAACAACTCATTTATCATTATTATTATTACATGACACCTCCAAGAAATCCAAAGACTCATCAAGGGAGGACACCTGCTCTAAAACTCTCCTTCTCCACCACTGAATCCACCAAACTACAGCAAACCGCAACTACCATCATCAACATCTACACCAATGCCATCTATTGTCCACCACCACTAGTATTTCCACAGACAATCACAAACATCCATGCCCACAGAGGGATTTGAACCCACAGCCTTTTAGCTGGAGAGTGAATACACTAACCACTCACTAATTCTAACTGAAGAAGTTTAAAAAAGCACTTAAAAATCTAAAGCAAAATAAAGTGCAGTCCAGATTTAGTCAAAAATGAAAAGCTAAAGAATTTAGGAGATAATGGTATCATCCAATTAACAAACATTTCTAACTTCATATATAATTATGTTATCTTGGCTAAAACTATGGACAACTCAAAAAAAAAAAAAATCATTCCAATGCCAAAAAAGCCAAATTGACTAAGATATGCTGATTACATAAGTTAGCTTAATTATTATTATTATTTCCCAAGAACTCATGGAGTCAAAGACTCATCTAGGAGGTCCTTTTATCATACCACACTTTAAACACACTCAAATTTCTGCAGACACCACACTCTCAGGCAAGGAATTCCAATCATTCAACACTCTGCATGCAAAAAAAAAAAAAACTGCTTCTTACTCCCCTGCTCACACCTCTTTATACAGTTTCCAGAATGCCTTGAAATTATTTCTTAGAATAATATTGAACAGATACCAAAACCAGATAAATAAAATAATAGCTGAAGAACAAGATGGATTCAGAAGTGGAAAAAGCATAAGCAGTGCAATAATAAACCTCAGAATGACTGAAGAAAGATCAATTGCTGTACAAAAACAGGTCTACCTATGCTTCATAGATTTTGAAAAAGCGTTTGACACCATGTCTCATAATAGACTTAAAAGAATCTTAGAAAACACTGATCTGGGCTCAAAAGATTTAAGGATAATAAAAAACATAGATTATTATTAATATTATTCAGGCCTCCATGGAGTCAAGAGACTCATCATGGGAGGTCCTTCCTAGGAAACACAGTCTATCATACCACTCCTTGAACTCATTGATCGTTCTTGCTCTCACCACTCTATCAGGCAATACATTCCATGGTTCAACCACCCTCCACACAAAGAAACCACTCCTTACCCTCTTGCTCGCAGCTTCCTTTCGTAACTTCCAGTAGACTGGAATCGACAATATGCAAAAAAACAATGTGCTTTCAAAAAGGACAGATATAAAAAGAAGCATCAAGAAGTGATATGCATTATTACAACTGCTGTTTGGGATCTTCTTGGAAAGGATCATGCAGGAAATTTAAACACTTAGAGGCATTTCAATTGGTGGAAGAAACATAAATAATCTAAGATGACAGTAGTGCTCATTGAGAATGAATATGATCTGTAAAATATAGTTAAAAAAAACTAACAGAGAGTGTTATAAATTTGGACTAAAATAAGCAGAATATTTTTCACTTTCTGAAAAATAATTATCATTATTTTTCAGAAAGTGAAAAATAATGATAATTGAAGGCAAAATGATGGATAAAAACCTAAACATAAAATTAAAAAAGTCACTCCATAGAACAAGCAGATAGATTTATATTTGAATAGTCTAATCACTAATGATAGAAAATGTAAACAAGAAATCAAAAGAAGAAGACAGCCAAAACAGCCTTGAACACAAAACAAATACTTAACAACAGATAAGTCAATATTATCATCATCAAATTCCTGATATATACTCTCAGAAGATGTATAGGATATTATGATAATAGTACGTGAATAAGTTACATTAACAATTTTCCTCCAGATCAGTCTGTTATCTGAAGAATACAACTATTGACTTGTTCATCATTATTGTGTAGCACAGAAACATGGAATATTGGAAAAGAAATAGAAGGATTGATGGCTCTGGAGATGTAGTTACTAAGAGAAATGGCTATATAGAAAAGGTCACAAACAACCAGTAATTGAAAGAACAAACAAAAAAAAATTACTCAGTGAGATAAGGATGAGGTGAGTGAAATTCTTAGGATAGCTAAGAGAAAGCAGACTGACTAATATGATCATCACAGGAAAACAACAAGAAAGAAGAGGAAGAGGCCAACCAAGACATCACTATATGAAGGACATTGAACACTGGATAGGCATAAGCCATGCATATGTTTAGAAATGCACAAGACAGCAATAAGTAGATAGCCATGGCTGTGAACTTCCAGGTCAAAGAAGGTACTAAAATGAATGAATGAAAGTTATTTGTTAAATTACATAGTGAAATTGTCTTTTCAGTAATTATTAAAATTTTTGAAAAAAATATGGGCATTATGCTTGTAATAATACAAATGATAAAACCATAATAAGATTAACTATATTACCAAGGAGTAAATTTTGAGGGAACCCAACAAATTCTTAACCTTCTTCTTTCTTGTTTATCCATTAACACGTAGTCAACTAGAAAAAAATAAATTATTATTATTATTATTGCAGGCTTACCAGAAAAAAATGCACTTATATATGTGTGTGTGTGTGTGTGTGTGTGTATATATATATATATATATAAAAAAGGTTTAATGACTATTACCGAGAGAAAAGATGACAAGATATATTTAAAAAAAGATACTACTAGTTTACTAGTTTCGTTACATGAACATCCTCAGGTATCACATTCAAAGAAGTATATAAAAAATTACAGAGACTTAAAATTGTACTAACAGAACAAGTATAAAAAACAGTAGCGTGTTTGAAAAAAATGCAAGTATGAGTTCCAAACAAACGAATACTACGCGCTGTCGCGAGTGCGCCAGTACTGAACAGAAGCAACGTGTGCGTCAGAGAGATTGTAACTCAGGCTGTTGTTGATATGAGAGGAATCTAGAGAAATTTCCCTAGATTCAACAATCTTTCTTTCGAGTTCATCATAGCACACATGGATGTTAGCAGTTTGAGTCCAGTTTACAATGTGCTGGCGGCCTTCGTCTGAGTTAGCTGAAAAGAGAACGTGGCTAGAGAGAGCGCTAGCTCTAGTCCTGTTTGGATGAACACCGTAGAGATATCTCCTATAACAAGACTAGAGCTAGCGCTCTCTCTAGCCACGTTCTATTTTCAGCTAACTCAGACAAAGGCTGCCAGCACATTGTAAACTGGACTCAAACTGCTAACATCCATGTGTGCTACGATGAACTCGAAAGAAAGATTGTTGAATCTAGGGAAATTTCTCTAGATTCCTCTCATATCAACAACAGCCTGAGTTACAATCTCTCTGACGCACACGTTGCTTCTGTTCAGTACTGGGGCACTCGCGACAGCATGTAGTATTCGTTTGTTTGGAACTCATACTTGCATTTTTTTCAAACACGCTACTGTTTTTTATACTTGTTCTGTTAGTACAATTTTAAGTCTCTGTAATTTTTTATATACTTCTTTGAATGTGATACCTGAGGATGTTCATGTAACGAAACTAGTAAACTAGTAGTATCTTTTTTTAAATATATCTTGTCATCTTTTCTCTCGGTAATAGTCATTAAACCTTTTTTATAATATTCCAACCGAGTAAAAATGAATTTTGAAAAAATATATATATCTTTATATACAAGTATCAATGCACATACATATAAACGGTTAAATCAACAACTGGTTCATCATGGGTACTGAAACAAAACTCACAGCTATCTAATATTTCCTCAGATAAACTCAGCACAAGCTTTGAGTAAGGCAGCAGAAATGCCACCACACAAACAAAAAAGTTCAGTGCTGCATTAACAAAAACAGTCATGGATATTTATCAAAAAACATTATTAGTATTTTGTACTGAACTGTAAATGTAATAATAAAGTTATAACTGTACATTATATATTCATTTATTTATTTATCAAAATTGAATGTACTCAGTAAGTTGTATACTGAATTATTGTAGTGATAAAAAATGTAATAATAATGCTTTAATTGTATATATGCTGTATAATAATCAACTAGGATATTAATATTGAAAAAATATATTATCATCATTATTATTAACTTCAGACCTCCATGGAGTCAAAAGACTCATCATAGGAGGCACATTGTTACACACAAATCCCATCAAACCGTCTTTTAACTCATTTTTCAATGTGTTCGCATTCACCACATGAATGTGAACACATTGATGTTCACATTCATGTGGTGAATGCGAACATCACCAACCACTCTCCACAAAAAGAACCTGCTCCTTATGCCTTTGCTCACGCTCCTCCTTAATACAGTTTCCAGGGATGGCCCCTCATTCTACCCCCACACACACATTCTATGAAAATTTTCTTCAACATTAGCCTGATAACAACCACTTGCCAACCTAAACATCTCAATCATATTTTCTTTCCTCCTACAACTCATGAGGCTTTGCAAATTGCATTCTCTCAACCTAGCTTCATATCCCAGATTCCAAAAACTAGTTATTATCATGTTATTTGGTCTTCACTGGACCTTTATAATATAATATCTTCACCATGAAAACCAGGGAACCAAATCTATGCAAAATAATCCATACAAGGCCTGATCAAGGTGTTATATAATGGAATCATAACCTCTTTATTTATTGCATGTCAAAGTCCTCCACATGATTGCCATAATCTGATGTGATGACTTCCCAACCTGTGCAATGTGCCTGTCCTCTGAACTTTGGGTGATTATTCACTCTGATATTACTCTTGTATCCTCAACCTCCTAGAAAATTCCCAATATCCCCATGAAGCATCTACTTTTCATACTCCCATTACTGCCTGCAAAATTTCAGAACACTACACAAAAATAAACCGACTTCCATTCACTTTCCTCTATTCAAGTCTTCCAGAAAAGTCACGACACCTGCTTGATTCCTCAACATTCTCCAGTTTTGTATCATCTGCAAACATTTGTTTATATCCACTTAAACCAATCCCAATCATTATTAAGCAAATTAAACAACAATGGCCTTAAAACAGACCTATGCAGCACACCTTATATAACTTAAATTTAGTAGTTAAACATAATATTGATCGCTTGACATAATAAAGGATGCTTAAGGATCAATGCCAAATAACTAACAGGAGACCTCCACATCACCTTTCAAGAATGCTGAGAACTGACTGGGACTTCTGACCTAATGTCTAATCCTCACCTTCACATGGTGCACCCTGTTAGTAGGTATCTACTGGGTACTGAATGAACGAGGACAGGCTGGGAAATTGGGACTCTGCCAACCAATTTCCAATTGGAATTAGAAGAAGACTAATTCCAATGTCAGAAGAAATGAAGACAAGAATCATCAATATAAGAAGTATTAATGGAAAGCAAATTGAATCTGCAGAAGAATTGGAAAAGTACCACCTAGAGACCACTAGACTAGAGACCAC
Organism: Typopeltis vanoorti; assembly: GCF_054136105.1. NCBI lineage: Eukaryota > Metazoa > Arthropoda > Arachnida > Uropygi > Thelyphonidae > Typopeltis > Typopeltis vanoorti. The sequence continues at coordinate 41,162,055 of NC_143551.1, read as the reverse complement.
AGATATGAGGGTTCTGAGAAAAATTAGGAAAGTGAACTGATGACAAAAATGAAGATATTAGAAAGGAACTTGACATCATTAGCATTCGAGAATGTGTCAGCAGAGCTAATCTATGGTGGGATCACTTAAACAGAATGGGTAAGGAAAGGCTAGCAAAACAGGTGCTTGATGCGAAGATGGCAGGAAAGAGACCCAGAGGAAGACCAAGGTTTAATCAGTCAGAAGTGCCTTAGAAGCATCAAATGTTAGTTATGATGATATTCGAGTGCTCACAAGTAATGGATTAATTTGGAGGAAAATTGTTGATAGACGATTAATAATAATGTAAATTTAATCATGTGCTGTCATAGTGACCTGAACTTGAGGGTACATATCAGGAAATTGATGATGACATAATATGGATTTTACCTATGTACAATTTTTTTTAGCATACAATTTTTTGCCCCAATATCAAGGATGTCTTGCTACAAATAAATACAAAAAATGTCAACTAGCATATGCAGTTTAAGTATGGAAAAATATAGAAAATTAATATATACTGTTGTGTCGGAAAATGTGATGAGTCATCTCCTTTTTCCAAATCAACATAGAGTTAGCTCAGAAGGAGTGGATAAGGACATACTTGTGCCTCCAAACAGAAAATGTGCTCATTAATTACCCAAGAACATGTGTATATCCAGATTAGTAAATTCTAAGCAATGTTAAAATATCCCATAAACTAAATAGAGAAGGTTTGCTAAATCTATTAAGGTAGAAAATCATGTATAAATTCTAAAAAGATGTGTACAAGCTAATAATAGTTTTAGGCCATGTCGAAGATAGTTCGTGGCCACGGTATCCAATCGGCAGCTGCCGTACGTATGACGACACCACCAAGTGAGGGCGCTGTTTTGGAGTATATAGGTTTCGGCGGGGATTTGAATTGCTCTCTTTTTCTTCTCATTTCGTCGGTACCTGGTTTCCTGTGCAAAAGGCTGCATAGCTGTGAAAAGCTTGCGGCCATGTGTAGCAAGAATCTCCCATTGCTATGTGTGCTATGTGGATCAAAGCTACGCCTTCACTTGGTGGTGTCATCATACATACGGCAGCTGCCAATTGGATACCGTGGCCACGAACTATCTTCGACATGGCCTAAAACTATTATTAGCTTGTACACATCTTTTTAGAATTTATACATGATTTTCTACCTTAATAGATTTAGCAAACCTTCTCTATTTAGTTTATGGGATACTTTAACATTGCTTAGAATTTACTAATCTGGATATACACATGTTCTTGGGTCATTAATGAGCACATTTTCTGTTTGGAGGCACAAGTATGTCCTTATCCACTCCTTCTGAGCTAACTCTATGTTGGGTCAGAAAAAGGAGATGACTCATCACATTTTCCGACACAACAGTATATATTAATTTTCTATATTTTTAATAACCTGCTTGTCTCTGCTTGTCAACGTATTCTTCAGCAACCAAGTGATTTGATGAGCTGATTTGGCCACTTTTGCAATGTGCCCCTAAACTTCAACTCCTTATCCACCAACACTCCTAAATCTCGTGCCACATCAATTTCCTGGAGTACAGTTCCACCAATGTAGTAAATTGCTGCTAATCTTTTCACCCCAAAATGTATAACCTTACATTTTGCCACATTAAATTGACATCCATTCTCCTTGGCCCAGACCTCCAATCTATCCAAATCATCTTGCAAAATTTTAACATCATCTGCATTCACTATTGCCCTACCAAACTTTGCATCATCCGCAAACAAATGAACTGTTCCTCTCAGATCCTTTCCTATATAATTAATGAACAAATTAAACAGCAGTGGTCCAAGAACAGATCCTTGTGGCACACCACTAGTCACAGGCCGTCTTGTGGACTCTACTCCTGAATAAACCACTCTCTGATATCTTTCCGTCAACCACCCTCCTATCCATCTCACCAACCCTATATCATCCCCATATGCTGTAAATTAGAATTCCATGTGGTATCCTGTCAAAGGCCTTAGCAAGGTCCAGTAGAATCACTGTAAACCCATTACCCTTATCCAGTTCAGCCGTCACTGTGTTATAATACGTGAGCAAGTTACTGAGGCATGACCTACCCTTATTCAAACATGGAGTACTTCGTATTACAGCAGCACTATGAAGTGCCCTCTAAACTTCAGTCTACTGTCAATCACTCCCAAATCTTGAATCTCATCCACTTTCTGTAGTATAGCACCATAAATATAGAGGTCAGGCTAAGAAAAAGATTAATTAACAGTGTAGATTTAATTTACCTATATAGAGTGCAAGAGCATGTAGCTTGGTTTCCTATGCACATGTATCTTTCTGATGATGACCTCAATACAAGGGTCAAAACGTCAAGTGTTATTTTATTAATAATAAGTAAAATAATCATTTCAACACGTGTTTTGTGTCCTAAATTCGGAAATATGAATGCTGATCACTGTGTAACCTAAAAAGAAAGAATCATCAATATAGTGCACAGCCTTATATTTCTGCACTCCAAAATGCAACACCTTGCACTTATTAATATTAAAACCACAACTCCACTCCTCTGTCCAAGTGATAAGTCTATTCAAATCTTTTCCTTTTTTTTTTTTTTATACAATGAAACCTGTGGTGAATTCATCACTAAAAAAACACGTACCAACCAGAGTGATAAGTTTTAATACATAAATATTTCATTCCAAGTATCTTGGGACAGCCTCAGTATAGTAATTCAAACAATATTAGGAATAACATACAGTTAGGGTGCATGATTACAATGGAATCTCAATATGCGTACAGTAACATGTTATAGAAGTAAATTAAAACATAACTGAAAAAAATAATAATAATAATAAATAAATAATAAAAATTAAAAATAAAATTTAAAAAATAAAAATAAATAAATAAATAATAACATATATAAAGAGATTATTTTACATAATTTTGTATGACAATTTCCCATACTTTAGGAATATTAAGAACGTCATTTCGGTTTAAATTTGGTCTGTGTAGTAGAGCTTCAGTACTTTCTCTATATAAACATTCATGTTTATATAAAGATCTATGTAAAAGTTTTAACTTTTCCCAATGGATCCTATGGTTTGGGTTTTCAACTCTGTGTTGAGAGAGGCTAGATTTCTGTGGTTCGAAAAGACGAATGTGGTCTTGATGTTCCGAGATGCGTTTCTGAACAGATCTTCCTGTTTGTCCAAAGTAAGACAACTTGCAGGAGCATGGGATCTCATACACGCCGGGTAACATCAGAGGTGAAAGTTTGTCCTTAGAAGAAGGTAACAAGTTATAGATCTGGTTGATGGGTTTGTAAGTAGTGGCAAAATTGTATTTCTTCATAATTTTTGAAAGACGTTCAGAGATGTCTTGGACATAAGGTATGGGAATCCAATGGGCTTCTTCTTGTCTAGGTTGATGTGTGGGGAAGTGACTGATGATTTTTTGAGTTGTTTTAAGATTATATCCATTTAGTATGGCTGTATTTTTGATTATTTCTAGTTCTTGGTTTAGAGATTCTTCAGAGGAGCAGAATTTGTGTGCTCTGGTAACTAGTGATTAAATGATGCCAAATTTCTGAGCAGAAGAATTGTGAATGTAGAGACCTGAAAATGTAGGCTTGAGATAGACTGACGTGGCGATGGAACCGTCTTCTTTTCTTTGAAATGTGTAAATCCAGAAAGGGAGATTCTTTCGCATCAACTTTACATTGATGCAAGGGTGAGGAAGGTTTATTTTATCTAGAAACAGGTGTAATTCATGTTCGGGATGATCCCAGACTGCAAAGATGTCGTCAACATATCGTAGCCAAATTTTTGGTTTGGGTTCAAAAGTGATTTCCCCCCCCACACACACACACACCTTCCAGGTATTCTAGAAACAGGTTTGTTAAGTTTGGTGATAAAGGAGACCCCATTGCTGTTCCTTCTTCTTGCTTGTAAATTTTACCTTTCCAAGTGAAGTAACCGGAGGTAATAACAAATTCGAATAATTCCACTATATCAGATGGAAATTTTTGAGTTAATAATTCTACTGATTCTTTATGGGGAATGTTAGTGAAGAGGGAGACAGTGTCGAATCTAATTAACAAGTCAGTTTTTAACAGTTAAATGTCTTTTATTTTTGCGTGAAACTCTGTGGAATTTTTGATTGAAGAGGATGAGTGGCCTATGTGAGGACAGAGAAGGTTAGATAAAAATTTTCACTTTTGAACTCACACCAAAAATTTGGCTACGATATGTTGACGACATCTTTGCAGTCTGGTGATGACCACACCTGTGTACAGATGTGGCCACATCAAAGCCTTATACACAGGAATGAGAACTTCCTTATCTGTTTGTTAGTTTATTTTTCGACAACCAAGTAATCTATGAGCTCCTTTGGCTCCTCTGAATATTAAACGACTTTGACTCCCTCCCCCCTCCCCCCCCCCCCAACATCCAACAAAATCCTCAAATCTCTAGTTTCCGTAATTTTCTGGAACACACTTCCATAATATAGCACACAGCTTGTAATATTTTCATCCCAAAATGCATAACTTTACACATTTCCACA